>NW_027496861.1:0-58905 GCF_021521415.1 Bidens hawaiensis | reverse complement strand
CAGAAAAAGAAACCCGTGTTTGCTATAATTGCGGAGAACCTGGCCACATCCGTCCAGAATGTCCCAAGTTGATAAAGGTGCCTGACAGCAAAGCTAAGAATACAGATGGACCTAAGAGGAACGCACGAGCTTTTCAGCTTACTGCACAAGAGGCAACAATGATTCCGGACGTTATTGCGGGTACGTTTCTTATTAATGACGTTTATGCTAAAGTACTATTTGATTCCGGAGCAAATCAAAGTTTCATAAACAAGAATTTTTGTCAAGTCCTAAACCAACCATTAACCAAACTTAAACAAGTTTGCATAGTAAAACAGCCGATGGAAATTCCACTTATATTCATGAAGTACGTCAAGGAGAAAATATAGACTTATTAGGTCACAAGTTTAAAGCAAATTTGCTTCCAATGAATTTGGTCGGATTCGATGTTATATTAGGAATGGACTGGTTAGCAGCCAATCATGCTCGAATCCTATGTAATAAGAATTCTGTTGAGATTCGTACGCCAACAGGAGAGATTATTACAATTCAAGGACACAAACTTCTTAGACCTACGAAGTTTATATCGATAATGAAAGCGGCAAATTACTTAAGAAAGCAGGGTATAGCATATATGATTTCTATAATCATTAGCGCCAAAGGAAGGGAGCTAAAAGAAATTCCGGTAGTATCAGAATATTCTGATGTCTTTCCAGAATATTTACCGGGATGACCGCCTGATCGTGAAATAGAATTCAGAATTCATGTAATCCCAGGAACATCACCAATTGCTAAAGCGCTGTATCGCTTAACACCAACAGAAATGTTAGAATTGAAAACGCAATTAGACGATTTGCTAGAAAAAGGTTTTATACAACCAAGCTCATCACCCTGGGGAGCACCAGTGCTGTTTGTTAAAAAGAAAGATGGATCGATGCATATGTGTATCGATTATAGAGAATTAAACAAGGTCACAATTAAGAATCGGTATCCCTTATCGAGAATTGATGATCTATTTGATCAACTTCAAGGAGCTCGATATTTTTCAAGGATTGATTTACACTCAGGATACCATCAATTAAAGGTACAGGAAGAAGACATTCCTAAAACTGTTTTTAGAACCGGATATGGTCACTACGAGTTTACAGTTATGCCGTTTGGTTTAACCAATGCACCAGCTGCATTCATGGATATGATGAATCGGATATGTAAACCGTATTTGGATAAATTTGTGATCGTTTTTATAGACGATATACTTATTTATTCCAAAACTAGTGATGATCATGTCAAACATCTTCATACATTTTTAACACTATTGAGAAAAGAGAAGCTTTGTGCTAAATTCTCAAAGTGTGAGTTTTGGTTACAAGAAGTGCAATTTCTAGGTCACTTGATTAATCAGGAAGGTATTCATGTTGACCCTGCCAAAATAGAAGCAATCATTAAATAGGAAATTCCTAAAACTCCTACAGAAATTCGAAGTCTCTTAGGATTAGCTGGATATTATAGACGCTTTATTCAAAACTTTTCCCGAATAGCAGTTCCGTTAACAAAGTTAACATGTAAAAATGTTAAGTTCGAACGGGGAGATAAGCAAGATGAAGCTTTTGTAACTTTGAAACAAAAGTTAACAAATGCCCCAATACTTGCATTACCAGAAGGAACTAAAGATTTCATAGTTTGTTGTGATGCTTCCAAGTCAGGATTGGGATGTGTATTATTGCAACGTGAAAAAGTTATTGCTTATACATCCATACAATTGAAGAAGTATGAAGAGAATTACACAACACATGATTTAGAATTGGGAGCAACAATTTTTGCCCTAAAAATCTGGAGACATTATTTGTATGGCAGTAAGTTTACTGTATTCACAGATCATAAAAGTTTAACGTATATATTTAGGCAAAATGAGCTTAACATGAGGCAAAGACGCTTGATGGAAATTCTTAGCGACTATGATTGTGAAATCCAATATCGTGAAGGAAAGGCGAATGTAGTAGCCGATGCATTAAGCAGAAAAGAGCATAAGAAACCTAAAAGAGTACGAGCTCAAAGAATAGAACTTCAAATCAATTTAATTGATGAAGTGAAAAATGCTCAAAAACAAGCAATGGAAGGAAATAACATTGCTGATGAAAAAAGAAATGGTATAATTGACCAACTGACAAAAGGAAATGATGAGATCCTCCGAATGGGGAATAGAATTTGGATACCAATCATTGGAAATTTACGAGAAAGGATTCTCCAAGAAGCTCATAAAACCAAGTATACGATGCATCCCTGAAAAGATAAAATGTATCAAGATTTAAAGAAAACCTATTGGTGGATAGGAATGAAAAAGGACGTAGCTAATTATGTTTCGAAATGTATAACTTGTTCGCAAGTTAAAGCTGAACATCAAAAACCATTAGGATTACTTCAACAATTAGAAATGCCAGAATGGAAATGGGAATTAATAACAATGGATTTTGTTACTAAATTACCTGCAACGAGAAGAGGTAATGACACAATCTAGGTGATTGTGGATAGATTAACAAAGTCAGCTCATTTCATACCAATGAAGGAAACTTTTAAAATGGAACAATTAGCTAAACTATGTAGACAAAGTTGTCTCATTACATGGAGTTCCATTATCCATCGTATCTGATCGGGATAGCCGTTTTACTTCTCATTTCTGGAAGAGTTTCCAAATAGCCATGGGAACAAGGTTAAACTTGAGCACAGCGTACCATCCATAAACTGATGATCAAAATGAAAGGACCATACAAATGTTGGAGGACATGCTAAGAGCTTGTGTGATAGATTTTGGTGGAAATTGAGATGACCATTTACCACTGATAGAATTCTGTTACATCAATAGTTATCATACAAGTATGAATGCTGCCCCATCTGAAGCACTTTATGGACGAAAGTGCAGAACACCAGTGTGTGGGGCAGAAATAGGAAGAAAACAATTATCAGGTCCTGAAATCATACAAGAAACTACTGACAAGATAATTCAAGTCAAGGAAAGATTAAAGACCGCACGAGATCGTCAGAAGAGCTATGCAGATCATCGACGCAAACCATTAGAATTTCAAGTTGGAGATAAAGTACTACTAAAGGTATCTCCATGGAAAGGAGTTTTCCTATATGGTAAGAAAGGAAAGTTAAGTCCAAGGTTTGTTGGACCATTTCAAATTATTAAAAGAATTAAACCAGTAGCCTATCAGCTGGAGTTACCAGAAGAAATGGCCGGTATACATGATGTATTTCATGTAAGCAACCTAAGGAAATGTCTAGCTGAAGAATCATTAAAAGTACCCCTTCAAGATATAAAGGTAAACGAAAATTTGAAATTCGTTGAGAAACCATTACAAATTGAAGATAGGAAGATCAAGAGTCTCAAGCATAAAAGAATAGTTCTGGTCAAAGTAAAATGGGATTCAAAACGTGGACCAGAATATACTTGGGAATTAGAATCAGAAATGAAGCGGAAGTACCCACACCTATTTAAATAGATCTCGAGGACGAGATTTAAAATAAGGAGGGGAGACTATAACAAACCATAATAAAGAATAAACTAATCAAAGAAAGAAATGAAGAAATGAGAAAGAAAAGAGAAGAAGTAAAAGGAAGAATGGAAAATGTAAAGGAAAATTTCATCCCATATTGGTGGAGGGAAGAAAATGGAAGGTTTCCACCATGGTATAAATAGGATTTCTAAATCTTGTCCCACATCGCTAGATTACAAAACTTGTAAGCTCTTTATAAGGAAGAGAGTTCACATGATAATATTCTTATGTCCCAAATCACACCCGGTAGTTCTAGCGGAGGGTGCGAAGCACCCGACGCGCACGGGCACGGGCACGGGCACGAGTGAAGTGCGATGGGCGCAATGTGGCGCTTTGATGGCGCACTTTGCACTTCGCACGCTCGCATCGCCGCTTAAGCCTTCGTGTTTTTGCATATTCGCGATACGCAAAGAAGTATGCTTAAGCTTCTTCGCGATACGCGAATATGTGACGTGAAAGCTAAGCAAGCTAAGGTAAGTAGGGTGTCAAACCACGAGGAGTATGTGGTCAGTGTGCAATGAAACTGATTCCTAACATTATGAAGTAGTTCAATTAACAGTGCTGATCACACTAGCAAACGATTTGGGTTTTATAATAAACAAGTAAGTAATCAAAGATTCATTCAATTAAACAAGAAAATCACACCCGGGAATTCAAGTAAGCAAACTATCAGCAAACTCATAAACTTAACAGATAAACTATGTTGTGTCAACTACAGACTGACTAACCGGTTAAACCTTAGGCATCCACGCTCGCTAACACATGGCACTAGTTATCAAATGGTCCCTGCCAGTGTGACTCAACTAAGGGCAAACGTATGCTTTCTCACAATTAACAGGTTAAAACAATCCTACGAGCAATTATTATAGCAACCGACAAACTAATAGTTCTGATCGACAAAAACCTAAACCGACTGAATGCACGGACATACTAAACACCAATACTCATAGATTAACATCAAGACAATTACAATTAGTTGTTCTAGTACATGAGCAATAAACTGAAAGATTACAAACTATACATCCCGGGTATATGACTCGAAGGGTCTAACTGCGTCTCGGCATCTCTTGGTCTTCGATATGGATCATGTATAAAGCTTTGAGATGATTCTGATTGATGGTTCTCCTACTTGCTGCTCTAAAAACTGCCTGGAAACTGAATGGTCTCGATTAGGGTCATCAAAACATGTTTTAAACAAAAACCCTAACTTTCCCGTCGGTGGGAACCATCGCGCCTTCCTAGACCATCGCGCTACGTGATGGTCCAAGATAACTTCATATTTGGATTCCTCTCATCGAGAAACCCAAAATTCATATATATGGGTCCCGTAACTCATTTTCTAGCCCAGGATATGCTCGTTTTACAACCTGGTCGCTTTTTGTGAACCCATCTTGTTTAGTTTTTGCATCGGCTTTAGGTTTCTCATCCAAACTCTTCCCGAATCGTTCTAACACTTCCTAAGACTTCAATTTATGCTCCGGTCTTCCCAATATATCATTCCATGCTCATACAAGTCTCCAATTTAAGCGCGTTATGTACCTGTGACCTGAAACACAATAAGCATGTATGAAGTACCAAAGTTCCTAAACTAAACGAATAAAACGACTAAGTTAGTAAACTAAAATATGTACAAATAAACCGAAAATAAATAGCCTTTTGAAAACTTGCCCAAAATTTTGAAGTGAAACGACTATCTCTATCTGAAATGATGGATAGTGGCACACCATGAAAAGATACAATGTTTTCGACATATAGATGTGCTAACTTATCCATACTAAATGATTCTTGCATTGGAATGAAATGAGCAGATTTAGTCAGCCTATCTACAATAACCCAGATTTCATCATTTTGGCGAGAAGTCTTCGGTAACTTCATAATAAAATCCATGGTTATCATATCCCACTTCCAAATTGGGATTTCTTGTTGTTGTGATAATCCCAACGGTTTTTTATGTGCGGCTTTTACTTTGGAACATGTCAAACATGTAGCAACGTATATGGCAATGTCCTTTTTCATACCAATCCACCAATACTCATTTTTCAGATTATGATATCATCTTATCACTTCTCGGACGCATTGTGTATTTTGATTTATGAGCTTCCTCAAGAATTTTAGCTCTTATATTTCCAACCATCGGTACCCAAATTCTTTTCTCTAATATGAGTATTTCATTGTCTCCCTTAACTAATTGATCAATGGTTTCATTTTCTTTTTCAGCTTTGATATTTTTTTCTTCTAGCGCCAACTTCTGAGCTTCTTTAATTTGATTGATCATGTCTACTTTAAGCTCTAATCTAAGGCTCAAACTCTTTTGGGTTTATCATGCTCTTTCCTACTCAAGGCATCTGCAACAATACAAGCTTTTTCTTCATGGTATACAATTTCACAATCCTAATCATTGAGAGTCTCCACCCAACGCCTCTGCCTCATATTTAGATCTTTTTGATAAAAAAAAATATGCTTCAAACTCTTGTGATCAATGTATATTGTGAATTTAACACCATACAAATAATGTCGCCATAACATTAATGCAAAGATTATAACGCCTAGTCAAGATCATGTGTGGTGTAATTCTTCTCATAGACTTTTAATTGTCTTGAAGCATATGCAATGACTTTATTTTCTTGCATTAAAACACATCCCTTACCCGTGTGCGAAGCATCACAGTATATGGTAAAGTTATCCTGGCCTTCTGGCAAAGCCAAGATTGTTGCATTTGTTAATTTCTTTTTAAGTGTTTCAAATCCTTCCTCTTGTTTTGGTCCCCATTCAAATATGACGGATTTTCTAGTAAGTGAGGTTAAAAGGCCAGCAATTCTGGAGAAGTTTTGATAAATCTTCGGTAATATCAAGCTAAGCCTAGAAAACTTCTGTGTAAAGCCCCGAATCCCGGGAACCCCACAGTTGATAATCATTCAAAACATTCATAAAAATAATTAAACTTAAAAACAATTCTTTTCATTAAAATAAGCATCACAGACTATAATTCGACGAAAAAAGTAAATAACAAAATAAGTTCCCAAAACCCGGGAATTTTGCCCAAACCAACATAATTATCTTTTTAAAAAAATTTAAAAATAAATTTTTAATAACAAAATCTTGAATCCCGTATGCCCTTCACCGTCCAAGTAGCTTCGTGCACGTCCAAGCGATAAGGCATCCTCTTCTTAACCTGAAACTCACACTAACATGCACACAAAGTCAGCTTAAGCTGAGTGAGTCCAAGTTTTAAATGAGTAACAAAAGTCTTAATAATCATTCCAACGGTTTTAAAGCTGTAAACGGAATTACATCAGTTAGGTCATCACATTCAATAAATAATCATCCTTACGTATGAACATCTCTATACGTACATTCCTATATATATAAAGTATGTATATATATATATATATATATATAACATTCAATAATAACATTCAGGGCCGAGAAAACGTACAACCCAAACACGTAACATTCAGCGCATTGCAAACACAAAGTAGGCATACGCAACATTCAGTAGTCGAGACGACTACAACATTCGCCAAATATTGGCCATTCTAATATATATATATAGATATATATTATATACGTACACACATTCTTTAACATTCCAAGGCCTACCAATACTAGCAAGCCTATGTAAAATCGTTTAAAACACTTCATCAATTAATAAAAATACTTAGGTGTGCATGCTAGCCCAAAATTTAAAAGAAGTTAAAAGGGCATAATGAACTCACCTGACACAAGACGCGGATTCACCACGAGCTAGAAAAATCCCTAAGAAATCCCAAAACTCAAACACCTGTCGGTTTACATTCAATCAATACTAATGACATCAAGATTACTCGTTTATCCTACGAGACGTTCTAACATGGTTCGAGTTACCTAAACCCTCGACCTCATCAAACTTAATCACAACAGCCCCCGAGGTCTCACATTCACCAAAACGACCCTTAGGTACTCCCGGAAATAAAGAATTCCCAATTTGCCCCTGGGAGCACTAGGTGACACTAACACGCGCTTTTAGGAGTCGTTTAGGCCGTTAACATCCAACTCAGCCCCGTGTGGACCCATCATGATAAAATCACAGCCAACAAGTCTACACGACGCCACACGAGTCAAATGGGTCGGTAACCCGCAAGTACAACGCACCAACTTTCAATAAACACAATTGCGCGTTGTACCGACCCGTTGGAGTAACCGACAACCAATTCAGCCCCATAACTTATAAAAATGAATTTTGAACAGCCCGTACATCAAACCAAGTGTCCCCGAGCTGAATTGGTCGTTAATCACTTCAACCCTCGCGTTAAACGCGCCAAACTACAATTCTAGACAACCGAACATAACAATCAAACTACAACTAGTTGATCAACTTAACGAACACCTATGAACATGATCTTTAAGTATGATATACGGGACATACCTAGGAAGATTGTGGTGCAAAAACTCACTTCAAATAGCCCCGACAAGAACACAATTGAACATCCAGTGGTTAAGCCTAAAACGAACTTATCGATCAATAACGAGTAAAACGTGTAGATTTTAGCATGCGAAGATGCATTTAATTACATAGGATAACCTTTGAAATAAATTATTAAATTTTTACCGGAATTTAATAAATGTCTTAGGTTTATAAAAATATTTTTATTATATTTTTCTATTGGACACAAAAAGTATAAAAATTCCTCCAACACAGCAAGGTACGTGCAGCTATTTCAGTGCGCAACAAAATGGTTTTATTTTTATAAAATTCATTACCAAACCAAATTAAACGATTCCAGTTGGGTTTGGTTCCAAACTTAAAATACTAACTTCCAGAAGTGGAATCAACCAATTTGGACCTGTAGAAAAAAGGTTATGACGTCGGGAAGACAGACCAGAATCCGTCATCCCGCATCAGCTTTGACACTCGATTTTATACATTCATAAAAACCATGCAAATCTCGTCCAAAAATTACGTATTATACCTTTCTGGAAACTAGACTCAAAGTATAACATCATGGAATCAAGAATCAATAAAAAACAATGGATTATCATCGCATTATAGACCCTACAATAAACGTATACGAATCTGTCAGCAAACTGTTATCATTAAAACTCGACCTTAACGACCAATAAGCGCGTTAATATGATCAATTAAGGTGTAAAAGACTGGGGAATGATAAAACCGACCTGGAATTGGAGTTTTCACGGCTGAAACTTGGCTGGGCAGAAGAAAAACGAGCAGGGGGTCTTAGCTGCGATCGGCCGCTAGGAATGAAGTTAGGGTTACGGTAATTGTTTTATGATACAAAATAACAAGTTACATCCAAGTCCCTCCAAATTGAAACATAAGGCATTATGGAAGAAAAGTTAAATGGCTTAACGTACCGAGATGACGTAGAGGCTTCCGAGAGACGCCGAATAAATCCTGAGAATTATACATACTCTACAAGCTTTAATTCTTGAAACCGTAATTAGCGGGCGTTACATTCTAACTTAGGTGGGTGTTTTGGGTTTCTCCCATTTGGTAATGGCTTCTATCTTAGCTGGATCAACTTGAATACCTTTTTCATTTACGATGTGACCAAGAAATTAAACTTCCGATAACCAAAATTCACACTTAGAGAATTTGGTATATAACTTTTCTTTCCTTAAGGTTTCTAACATAACCTTTAGATGAACCTAATGATCTTCTTTGGATTTGGAGTATATGAGAATATCATCAATAAACACAATAACAAACTTATCAAGATATGGCTTACAAATTCGGTTCATCATATCCATAAAAGCTACCGGAGCATTAGTGAGTCCAAAAGGCATCACAGTGGACTCATAATGTCTGTACCTCGTTCTAAATGTTGTTTTTGGTATATCTTCTTCTTGTGCCTTCAATTGATGATATCCTAATTGAAGATCGATTTTGGAAAAATAACTTGCTCCTTAGAGTTGATCAAACAAATCGTCGATTCTTGGAAGCAGATATCTGTTCTTAATTGTAACCTTGTTCAGCTCACCATAATCTATATACATTCTCATTGAACCATCCTTCTTTTTAACAAACAATACGGAGTTTCCCACAGTGAATAACTTGGTCTTATAAATCCTTTCTCTAACAACTCATCCAACTATTTCTTCAATTCTTTCATCTTGGTGGGTGCTAGTCCATAAGGAGACTTAGCTATCGGTGAAGTTCCTGGTAGTAAATCAATCTTAAACTCTACCTCTCTATCTGGTGGATTCCTGGTAGCTCATCCGGACATACATCTTTAAATTTAGAAACAACTGACACTTCTTCCATTTTCTTTGGTTCAGGTTCTTTAGTTACATAGGCCATGAATGCAAGGCATCCCTTACCTAAGCAACGACTGGCTTTTATTTTTGAAAGTATTCCAACTTTTCCTGCTTCATTGTCTCCAGTTATACAAACGATTTTATTATTTGGTGTTCGGATCTCAATTGCCTTATCATTACATAAGATCCAGGCTTGGTTAATTAATAACCAATCCATACCTAACACTACATCAAATCCTGCTAAGGTCATGGGCAATAATCGTACGGGTATAACGTGATTGGCTAAGGGTATCTCCGCAGCCTTCTAAGTGTTGAGTAAGAAGACGCGGGCATTCCCTTTCCTAGCATCTTCCTTTGCACCACTCCTACTTGCACCTACTGTTATGACCACTGGTTTTCTTTTCGGGCATTTGGTACTAAAGTGCCCCTTCTCTCCACAATCAAAACAAACTATTGTCTTTCTTTTGCAATCCACTTCAGTGTGACCAGTCTTTTTGCAGAAGTTACAAGTTACAGTATTGGCTGGTTGTAAACATTTCCCATAATGTCTCCTACCACACAATTTGCAAATTGGACGAGTATACATAAGCGTCCCCTCTATCTTCTTCTCAACTTTCTTTGTTTTTCCTTCGACTGGTTGTTTCTCCTCAATCTTCTTCCTTTCATCCTGATTCCGGATCATACCATCCATTAAGTATCCGGATAACTCCATAGCGCATTCAATTATCGATGGCATGTGTGAACGAACCAAATCACGGATTTCAATTGGCAGCCCATAAATATATCGAACCACTTTGTTGAATTCAGGAATGACTAAATGTGGAAGAATCCTACAATACTCGAGGAACTTAGTGTGATACTCTTTAAGATTTGTTTCTACAACTCGATGGTTCCACAACTTTGTTTGAATTTGATCCATCTCGTGGATCGGGGAAAATTTCTTTAAAATCATTTCCTTGAACACTTTTCATTCCAGATTATATAAATTCTCCCTACCCTTATCATCAATAAGGGTATTCCAAAACTCCAAAGCCTCTCCCTTGAACATCTGGGAGGTATATTGAACCTTATCTCTTTCTGTGCATTTACTGATAATTACTATCGATTCCATTTCCTCCAACCAACGGAGGGTTACAATTGCACCTTTATCCCCGTAGAACTCCTTTGGATTATAAACCTTGAAAATTTTAAAATCACACCCTTTTTGTATTTTCAATTTCTTTCTTTTGTTAAGTAGCTCGTTTTCAACAGTCGAGCTATGATCACTTTCCTCTTCTCTCTTTTTCGATTCATTCTTTTCAGACTCTTTCTTTTCAGTTTCTTTCTTTGTCTCTCTTTTAGATTGTGCAGTTTCATTCTTACTATGACTGGGTCTTTTGTTGGAATGTGAAGCACTCCTACTTGGATTGTTTTTCATTAGTTCAACGACTGGGTTTACAGCCTCATTTATTAAGTCGCGAATACCACATAAATACTCGGTAGGTATCGCTCTAATATTTTCTTCAGTTGTCTTTTCTTTGTTATTGTCTTGGGTAGTAGGGTTTCTATCGGCTTTTTCTTGCCCAGACATACTATAAATAAGGATAACAAGAATTTAGAAAACAGAAGTACAATATTTCCATTTCACTTTATTTATGATATAGGAAAAAGGAAAGTACAACAACAACATGTAACATCTTTGTTCTAATCCTTAATCCACTTTTTGACGAGGTTTTTCATTTCATCACATTTCTTTATAATTTTCTTTCCTAATTTCTTTTTGTCAACCCGTTCACTTCTAAGCTCGTCCATCACCGCGTTTGGCGGATTTGGATATCCGGTAGGTGCGGATGCGGCTGGGAAAAGATATGTTGTTTCCCTCATATATAAATGCGGGTTGGCTACATATGCATGCATTTCCTCGTCAGGGATATTATTAGTGTAAAATTCCTCTATCAACCTACCCTCTTCCCGAATCTCATTTGCTTGTTTACAGATTGTCGGTATTGGGCCTACATACGGCGGTAAGTGAGGATGAAATTCTTCATTTTCCTCTTCCTCCTCATGTTAATAGGAATCATCGATTGGCATCTGACAGTGTGTTGGTCCTCAGTGACTGGGTCCTGATATTGCTTGGAAATTCGGAGGTGGTGATCCGAAATTCCATCTGCTTTGGTCCAAATGACAATTCATCCAACTGGATGAATCCGTGCTAATTTCGTATTTAAACTAACTTTGAACTTCTATTTCTTCCGAATGATGATATGGTGGTATCTCCGTCGGGTGACGTTGCGGAATGTTTTCAGTCGTATCATCAGATATTTCGATCGGCATCTATTGACTTCGCGGTAAGTACACCAGTTGGGTTCCATATGGTAAATTTGGTACTATCGGTTTCCCCCGACCGAAAAAGTTGGTGTAGTAACTATTGTTGCTGCTAGCCATGTCTGGCAGATCAGAGATAGGTGTTGGATTAGATCTCCTAGCAACTCGGTGTTTATGACTAAATTAGTTAATATAAGACATCTGCACTAAATTAGTTTTAGGGATAAGAAGATTACAAATCATATCTTATCCCTAAAGCTTAGGTACTAATATCGTAACACCTAATTCACTGAAACCGATGTTTTTGATACCAATCTGTCACACCCCAACTCAGGGCCTAGGAGTGTGACTGCCAGTTGGTACCTGTTTTGTAAATATATAAGATTTTATGGGTTAATTTTAGCGGAAGACTTTAGGTTATTATAATATTAATTTACATTGAAAATTTACTTGGGAATTAAATACCCAAGTATGTGTTTACAAAATATTGTTTTTATATTACAAGGATTATATAATCAAAATTGAGCCATCTTGGACTATGAGCTTCTATCTCCTTGACGACTCTAATCCTTGTTATTTATTATCAAACTTAGTTATCTGTAATAGAGAAATAAAATACGTCAGCTATGTGATGGTGAAACGTTGACTCTTAAAAGTATTTAAACAACAATTATAATACAAATATAGTTTTCTTAACAAGCTCAGCAAAAATATTTCTATTTCCGGTATTTGTAACACTGCCCTACACATACACATAAGTTTCTCTGAGCGCCCATACCGAAGAACTAGTTATGACTGTTCAACCCGCGGCCACGTAGCCTTCGAATGTTAGGTTAAGCAATTATGTTTGGATCCATATACATGTGTAATCGGTCTGAGATGCTTTCATTCTCTAATTTGTATTACAACGTTTTAGAGATCACGTAATCTCATGTAAACGTTTGACTAACTCTATAAGACAAACAACCAGTTTATCTTATAGAGCATAAATCTGTTTTGATTGTAAAGGTTTAACGTACACCTATACCGTCGGTGTGTTTGTTTGGTAAACCTTCTTGATTGTGAATGATGTTAACCTATAAATAAATAGGTTTGAATAATTACCTTGATGGTGTTTCTTGGATTAGACTACAGACCTTAAGTCTGGTCTTAACCTTGATTAGGTTCGTGAATCTTTGTATTTTGAAATCATATTCGTATTTGTGTGACGTTTGATATAGCATGCTTTGGCCTAATAGGTTTTATCACATTTGCAAGTTTCTCCATGTAAGTAAATGGGTCCCGTGGTTGATTGGGATTTGTACGAATTACTTACCTTAGGCAAGAAACATCTACTAATGATATCCTCCTTCCAGCTACTACATGCCCGTCAAAATATAATTTTGTGTAACATTACATCTTATAGAAGTAATGTTTATTGAAAACCACTATGAATGCTTTGAAAATCTTTTCAAGGTTAAAAGGCCATAGCCTTAACTGAGTCTAAGCTATTCATAATATACTTGAAATAACTTAAACTTAGATTCTACCTTAGCGAATACTCGGGAATGCTAATGATGAGCTAAGAGTGATTGCTTGATTGGCAGAATCTCGTTTCTAACTCGCTTAACCGATCAACAAGGCTTCGAGACTTTAGTACTTGCATGAATCTCGAGAAAACAGGGTTTCGGAATGTCACAACTATCTATACGCTTTTCTATGCTTAGTGTGTGAGAATGGAAGTGAGATTTTGAGTGAATTGGTTTAAACCCGTCACTCCCCTTTTATAGCTGAAATTTAGCCCCTTCGCTTAGCGCGAAGGATAAAATCTTTGTTTCTTCACGTCGGCAAACGGCCTCTCAGCCGCAATTTTATGCGTGGCCTGTATAATCATGCCACGGGTACCCGATTACTTAATGAGGTTTCGCGTAGCGCGAAGTACTACTTCGTGTAGCGCGAATCAGCCTTATCTTGGGTTTTGTGCATGATAACTTCGCGTTGCGCGAAGGAAACTTAACTAATACTTCGCGTCGCGTGAAGATATGAAAATTCAGAATTTTCATTTTAAGTCCCTAAACTTCTGAATATTGGCATTTTTAGCAAAAACTTAAGTTGGAATTTTCATAATGTTACAGAACTAAATTAGCCCTTTTTTGCATCGACTCGTTCCGTCCCTATTTTGGTCTTACACATGACCCGAGCTCCCCTGACTCGACTTGTTGCTGATCCTAACCAGTAATGACATAATATGTTAATTTTTTTAAAGTTAAAAAAGTATGACAATACCATACTCAAATTAAGAGAATAAAATGCTCGTTTTTATGATGCAATTTAAAAAAAATATATTAACGTGTAAAAAAATTATACCTCTTAAAAAGTCATGGGGATAGTTGGTTTTGAATAACGGTTAAATGTATAACTATTATATAAATAACAAAAGGTGATAGAAGTTCAAGTACCAAAATTGTAAAATTTTAATACCAAAAGCTTATAGTTTTTTTTTAAAAAACGCTACTAGTTGGAGGTTTTAGTTTTAAGCATTTTCTTCTAACCTAAAAGATTCAAGCTATTCTAACAAAACAAAACTTTTTATTAAATACTAGGTTAGATCCCGTGTTACACACGGACGGAAAATATATAAAACTTCATCATCATCATACTCGGTAAATCCCACCAATCGTAAAGTTATGGAAGGATCCGAGGAGGGTAAGATATAGACAGCCTTACCTCTACCCATAGGAATAGAGAGGCTGCTTCCGGTGAGATCATATATACATATATATGTGTGTGTGTGTGTGCGCGCGCTCGCATGCGTGCGTGTGTGTTACATACATTTTAATGAAATGTAAACGTCAGATAGTCTATTATTATTATTATTATATGGTAGCACATTGCTATTTTAATTAAAAGAACCTAACATACAAATAGAGAAAAAATACGATTTAAAATATAATTCTAAGTTATATCATATATTTCTAACTTATACCATGAAACAAAAAAGACATATTAATTAAAACTTCATTATCTACTGAAGTCATATGTTCTAAACTATAAAGCGTAATTAAATATGTAAATGTTGTAACAGAAGTTGTGTGTTACAAAAACTATTTTGTTGAAATTATAAAATATTTAAGTACACAACATAAAAAATGCTAAAATTATGAATATAACAATGAGATGTAATTTTAATTTTTATTAAACCACACGTTTAATAGAGCAACAATATATATATAATTAAAACCTCGCGACTTAAACTATCATTTCAATCCAAACACCCATACATCCAATCCAAAAGTTCATAAATAAATTCTCAAAATCTAAAAAAAATAAAATAACAAAGTCTTAAATTTACAAAAAATAATAATGAAAACAATTAATTGTCTTTATTATTCAATAATGATAATTATAACAATTTATTTTATACTTTCTTCAACTTAGAAGTTAATGAGTTTAAAATTAATGTTTAACATGTGGAAATTATATAAATGGAAAATTGATAAGTTGAAAACCTATGTGAACATGGTAGTTGAATGTCATGTGAAAACCATATATTGCTTTAATAGTATAGTAAGATTAGCTTTTCCCTTAAAGTTTGTAGCTAAAAACTTTTTGTCAAACATACCCCTTGTGTAAGGCCACATGACAAAAATAAATACTCCTCCGTCACTTCAACTTGACCACACATCTTTTATGTCCACGTTACCTAAAACAATTGATAAAATATTTAATTCTTACAATGACAATGGTTAAACAATTGATAAAATATTTAATTCTTACAATGACAATGCTTTAACCAGGCTAAGTATAAAATGAAAACTCACTTGATTTATGAAAACTTCAGAAACTCATTCTTAACCACATGTTTTTAATTAATGTTTAAATCTTGTGGTCTACAATTAAAGTGAATAAAAAATATAAATATAAATATAACATTTTCTCTCTCCTGAAAACATATATAAAAATTAGTAAAAAATATTAAAAAATAGCAAAACATTTTTTTTTATGTTTCGATGTTTTGTATTAAATGTTACAACATATATTACATGTAAAAAAAAAGAAAGAAAAAGAAAACGATGTTACTTAGAGTTTTCACGGGTTTTCACAACTCAAATGGGTTTTCATTTTAACCTAACCCACTTTAAACATGCTTAAACTTTAAACATAGATTCAAAATAGGGTGTTCAAATGGGACGTGACTTGGACCCATGCCCATTTACTGGTATTCTCAGGACCTAGTCCTCGACCAAATTGTAAATAACCGAGTCTAATCGGTCCAGGTCTCGCATATCTTACCCGATTTGTCCAAGTAGAAAATGGTCAGACTTACAAGACCAAGCCCGTTTAATGAAATACTTAGGACCCACGAATTAACCATATTAAAAATGAATTTTTTTTAAAATAGGAAAGTTGAAGAGTAGAAAATGGTTTTTAGGAGAGAGAAAGGTTGTTGATAGAAAATAGGAGATCCGTCATTTGAAATGACGGATGTCAGATTACACATAGGGTCTGTCAGTTTTTGTCTGATGATGTGGACGAGGACCCTGTGTTCCGCCATTTCAAATGGCGGATTTTAGTTGGAAGCTGACCGCTGGTCACCTAATATTTTTGATTGACATCCGCCATTTCAAATGGCGGATGTGAACAGTAACTCGTACTACCTATGACCCACCTATGCATTTTTTATTCTATTTCAGTGACATCCGCCAATTGAAATGGCGGATGTGAACAGTAATCCGTACCTCCTATGTCCCACAGATTCTATGTATTTTATTATATTTCGGTGATATCCGCCATTTCAAATGGCGGATGTGAACAGTAATCCGTACTTGACATAACAACTCCCTTTTATCTTTTTAAATAACTTTTAAAGTTTATTAATTTATAAAATTATCCGTCAGACTCCTCATGAAAAGAATAATATGAATGAAGCTAAAAAAGATGTAAGAGAGTGGTTAGGGTTGAGGTTTGACTTAGGGTGCTGCTTTTAGGGGTGTTCATCGAATCGAATAACGAATTTTCAAGTTAAATCGAATCGAATAATCTGAATAATTGTTTTTTTGCTGGTATTCGTATTTGATTCATATTCGATTAAAAGTTGAACTATTCGATTCGTATTATATGCCCAAATCGAAATTCGATTTGAATTCATATTTGAAATTCGAATCGAATTCGATTTTAATTCGAATAAATACAATCTAACTCAAGTTTACCTATGCCAAAAATTCGAAAACCATAATCATAATTGCAAAAGAAATATATAAATTTAAAGTAGCTACAATACCGCATGATAATAAATTCAAAACTAAACTACAAATAGTATAAATTCAAAATATTCAAAACAAGAAGTAAATAACACCCATATTAGTATAGGCTAGGAAATAATATAGCATATTAGGTTTAATAATTTGTAATGGACATTTATTATTTATGGATTTGACACAAATAAAAAAATATATTATATATATACATATATGTATATATAATTTGAATTCGAATTTTGAATTTCGAATCGAATCGAATAATAAATCATAAATTCGTATTCAATTAATATATTCGAATACGAATCGAATCGAATTCGAATTTTTTAAAACCGAATTCGAATCTTAATAATCGAATTCGAATCAAATCTAATTTCGAATGCGAATCAAAATCTGAACACCCCTAGCTGCTTTCTGTCTTTCAATCTGCTCTGTTTCGCAATCTCTACTTTTCTTTTAATTTTCTTTTTTTCTTTTTGCATATTAGTTAGAGGTGCACAAATCGGTTTTTTTGAAAAAACCGGTTCGGTTTTTAACCGGACCGGTTTTTTTTATCCAGAAAAAAACCGGTTCGGTTAATAACCGGACCGGTTATTAACCGGTTATTATTGCTGAAAACTCAAACCGGCCAAACCGGTTTGGACCGGTTTAGAAACCGGTTAGAACCGGTTATTAAACCGGTTTTTTTATAACCGGTTTTTAAAAACCGGTCTAACCGGTTAACCGGTTTTTTTTTTTTTTTTTTTTTTTTTTTTTTTTTTGCTTTAGGGTTTAGGGTTTCGTTGTTAGCATTCTTTGCTTGGAAGATTAAAAACACATAACTTTCATTTATAGCTTTTACATTAAAAATACAAACATTAAATCGTTATCGCATATTCGTAACTCAAAAATACAAACATTAAAGAATGTTTAGACACGATTACATTAACAAGTTGATGTTTGTTACTCATTTTCTTCGCTACCCGATCCCGAGCTATTCCTTAGGTAATCGTCGTACGCGGCTTCTTCATCGGTCATTGGTTGAGTGTGTCCTTGATTGACCTCGTCTTCATACAAGGCCGCCTCATAGTCCATTTCCCCCTCGAGTGAGCGTTGATGTTGTGCCCTGTCTAAAGAGTCCAAGTAATCCTTGTAGCAAATCGACATCTCTACAGCTGGTGGAGTGAGTCGAGTCCTCCTAATCGATATAACCCTGCCAGAAACAGAAAAAGCAGACTCCGAAGCTACCGTGGAAGCTTGGACCGTTAGTAAATCTTTGGCCATGGCGGCGAGGATCGGAAACTCATCCTCCTTACCTCTCCACCAAGCCAGCAAATCAAGACTTCTAAATTCATCCGGAGTCATGTGTTTCACAAAGTTGGTACCACCATACCTTCCAAGTTCACTGCTTGGGGTGTTTACCCTTTGACGTTTACCGGCGTCTTCCCAAATCATGTAGTACATCCCCATTTCAAGGTCGGTTTGGGATTGGGATTGGGCAACAGCTCTTAACGAGTCATGAATTTGGGAAGACGACCCGTATCTTGTAAGGTAAACATCATACATGTTTGCCAAGGTGGTGTTGAAATCATTCTTTAAAGTTTGGCTATAATAGGGGTTTTGATCGTCGTTTAACCCTAGCTCATCACAAATTTTTTCTATTAAAGCTTCAACACCACCAACATTGATGCAAGGGTTTAACGCAGCAGCACAGGTCAAAACAGCGGGTAGTTCTTGAAAATATTTTTTAAATTTTTCTTTCATTTTTACACCCATATCAAAATAAGGTGCACCCCTACAATGAAGGTCACTCAACTTTGTGCACATGACAGCAATTTTTGGTAAAGCAATGGGGCTTGTTGGATAGTAAACCCCGGATAAACTACTTGTGCAAGATTTAAAAATTTGAAGAACCTCCGTCATCTCCGGCTGCGAACTACTTCCGGATTCGTCCTTCAAGACCTTGCAAGAGGGCTTTTCTACATGAGCTCTTAAACTGGAGTTTGCTTCTTTGTTATAAAACTTCAAACAATGTTTGCATCTAGCTTTTTGGGTTCCGTTAGACATTTCGCATAGGTCGAAATGTTGCCAAATATCTTGGTTTCGTTTCGTGGGGATGACCCGAACGACGGTTTCTCCCGTGTTCGAGGCACCCATGTTGACCGATGAAGCAGCACTTTGGGAGGCCATGATAATCGACTACGAATTAAGAGTGGTATACTCGAGTATGAAATAAACGACTACGAAAGAAGAGCGTTTGGAGTTGTATAATCGCGTATGAAATAAACGTTTAGAGCTTTTGGAGTTGTATAATCAAGTGTGATCTAACCAATACCCAACCTAAACTATATATAGATGTTTGTGGGGGTAAAATGGTAAAAAAACCAAAAAAAAACGGCTAAAAAACGGTCAAAAACACAAAAAAACGGCTATAAGGCCGTTTGGTAACGTTCGAAAACCGGTTAAACCGGTTAACCGGTTATTAAAAAACCGGTTAACCGGTTTTTTTTTATAACGGTAATAACCGGTTATTTTAAAAACCGGTTAACCGGTTTTTTAATAACCGGTTATTAAAAAAAACCGGTTTTTTTTATAACCGGTTATAAAACCGGTTTTGGGTCCAAAACTTATAACCGATACGTAAACCGGTTACGTAAACCGGTCAAACCGGTTTTTAAAAAAACCGGTTTTTAAAAAACCGGTTTTCGGTTAAACCGGCCAAACCGGTTCCGTAACCGGTTTTTTTGACCACCTCTAATATTAGTGTAGTAACTTTTAAAGTTTATTTTTTTTACATTAACAAGGACGGTTTTTTTTTTCAAACTAATGCAGTACTCACATAGACTCTCAACAGTGCTCAACAATGCCAACCATCTCAACAGTGCCAATCTTTTTTTTATACTAATGCAAGAGTGGTTAGTATTATTAAAAATTCTATTATATATATATTTTATTATATATGGATTTACCCTTTATTATTAAAATTTCTAATATTATTAATAAATATTATAGGTGGGTCGTAGGTAGTACGAGTTACTGTTCATATCCGTCATTTGAAATAGCGTATGTCAATCAAAAATATTAGATGACCGGCGGTTAGCTTCCAACTGAAATCCGCCATTTGAATGGCTGAACACGAATAAAATATTCATAATCCGCCATTTCAAATGACTGAACACAGGGTCCTCGTTCACATCACTGGAAAAAAACTGACAGCCCCTATGTGTAATCTGACATCCATCATTTCAAACAACAGATCACCTATTTTCAACCAACAATCTTTATCTCTCCTAAAAACCATTTTCTGCTATCCAACTTTCCTATTTTAAAAAAAAAATTCTATGTGTGATCCAGGCCGAGTCCCCCGTCTTACACATGCCTCGGTTACAACGATCTTAAAAGTCACATCATTTATCCTCTCTGTCTTATCCAAAACCAGTAATAATAATCTGTAAAAATGGAAGCTTTGGTATGCCGGAAGCTGGGCGATCCAACAACGCCACCAGACTCATCGGAAACCACCGCACTCACGATCTCAACCTCTCACCCTATCCCCACACTCACTTCACCCACTTCAGTTCGGGTTCGAATCAAGTCCACCAGCTTGAATTACGCCAACTACCTTCAAGTTCTCGGCAAGTACCAAGAGAAATCCGCCTTACCCTTTGTTCCTGGCTCCGATTACTCCGGCGTTGTTGAATCCGTTGGCCCAAATGTTACCAAGTTCAAAGTGGGCGATCCTGTTTGCTCGTTTGCGGGTCTGGGTTCTTTCGCACTATTTATTGTTGCCGAAGAGAAGGATTTGTGAGTGATTGGCTCGGTTAATAGTGCCGGCGTGCACGGTTTGGTTTTGGGCTAAAATCGAATAGAAAACCGAAACTTTGGTTTTTGGAATTCTTTAAAACAGTTCGGGTTTCGGTTTCTTCGGTTTTGTTATTTGAAGCATGAAAATTTTTGGCTAAAAACTGAATTTGGGGGTAAATCATTTTGTTACTTAAAAGCTAAATGATTGTTATACATTTTGGTTAAAAGCTAAATGATTATTATTCATTTTGGCTAAAATGGTTGAGCTACGTATTTATTAAAATCATATAAATTAGTTGTAATAAGAAATGAATATAACTTTGGTTCAGTTTTACGGATTTTAGGTAAACTTAAAGCCAAACCATCTGTTTTTGTTTCGGTTCGGTGGTTAATTGTGTGTCCTGTTTGATTAAAATTTTGAGTTTTGGTGAGAAATTGAAGGTTAAGAGTACCTGATGGGTGTGATCTGGTGGCTGCTGGTGCACTTCCAGTTGCATATGGAACATCTCATATTGCATTGGTTCATAGGGCTAACCTTAAATCCGGTCAGGTATATTTAATCTTCAGTGTGAAAGATGGCATGTAAGTGTAGTAACAAACTTTGACTAAACTGTCCTTAAGTTCTAGCTGCATAACATTCAGTTTGCTATATTTATTATCCATGCTACCATCAATGTTAAAAAAATGATGATATTATGTTCCAGTTTTGTATATTTTTAAACAACAAATGGTGTTAATACGCCTTATGTTTTGTTCCAAAGTTGCATTTGAAAAGCAAGTTTGACATAAATAAATAAAAAAGTTATATAAACATTAATTTTGCTCAACAAGTTTTTTCAGTTTGATCTTGTAAAGGGCGTGCTGGATATTTGAATATTTGTAAAATGCCCGGCTAAGTTAAAAATTTGTAATTTTTTTGTAGGCCTGTAGCTAAACCGAATGTTCAATGAACTGTTTGGAAGGAAGTTTGTTAATCTAATAAACGAATGAACATGAACACATGACTCATTCGTTCATTTATGTTTGTAAATGTTCATTCATTTATGCTCGTTAACTTTCATTTATGTTCGTCAATTTACGTCTGTCTAACTTTGTTTATATATTCTGTTAAATATTTTAGACCCACAATCTCGTCTAGTTTTATTGATTTTTTAGGTCCACAGATTTGATGTTTACGTTTAGTTTTAATTGGTGTTTGCTTCGTTATGTTTGTCCATCTATGTCCAGTTATGTTCGTTCGTTTATGTTTGTGAACCTTCGTTAGTACTATTAACAAACGAACACCATCGAGAAAACCACATTTGTTTTGTTCAGTTAAAGTTAAACGAACGAACATGTACATGCCATGTTTGCGTTTGTTCGGTTCGTTTAAAAGCCTAGTTTTTTGAGGTAGGGTATACAACTTAAAGCTAATATGTCACTAGGAAAATAAACTATTAAAATCTCAATTGATTACCGCTAGAAAATTGTTGGTGCTGAAATAGGCCATAAGTATTTGATCACAAATATATAATTATTTGACATCATAATTTATTATGTTATATTTACAATCAGGTATTGCTAGTTCTTGGTGCAGCTGGAGGTGTTGGTCTTGCAGCGGTTCAAATAGGGAAAGTTTGTGGTGCTACTGTCATTGCTGTGGCTAGGTGTGTACTTCTGTGTAAATTCCCTCTACTGTGCTTAACTATGACTAAATAAGCATTGACCCTGTTTGACCTCTTAGAGGACCCGAGAAAGTAGAGTTTTTAAAGTCAACAGGCGTGGATCATGTTGTTGACTTGAGCAAAGGAGGTGTTATTGAAAGCGTGAAGGCGTTCTTGAAATCAAAAAAGCTCAAAGGAGTTGATGTTTTATATGATCCAGTTGGAGGCAAGCTTACAAAAGAAAGCATGAAGTTGTTGAATTGGGGTGCACAAATTTTGGTTATCGGGTTTGCAAGTGGCGAGGTCCCGGTTATTCCTGCTAATATTGCTCTTGTTAAGGTGAAAATGATCAAGAAAAGTTGTTTTTTTATGATTGTTATTTGTTAATGCGCGTAAAGAACCAACTAAACTTTATCTCATTTGTTTAGAATTGGACAATTCATGGATTGTATTGGGGGAGCTATAAAATGCATAAACCAAGTGTACTTGAAGATTCTTTAAAGGAGTTGTTAACTTGGTTGGCAAGAGGCTTGATTACCATCTATATTTCTCATTCATACAAGCTCCAAGAGGTATTAGTAATTTATCTATTGAGTTATATTATTGTTACTAATGATAAAGATAAGATAAAGTTTTGGATATAATAAAGCCATGATGAGAACAGAATTTAAAGAGTGTAAATGTTGTTGGCAGGCAAATCTTGCATTTTTGGATATCAGGGACAGAAAGGTAATTGGGAAGGTGATGATTACTTTTGATGATCCCAAAGTTATTACTTCTTCTAAGCTCTACACTAGTGTATGAAGTTGGTGTCACCAACTTATGTAATAATATTCATAGAAAATAAGTGTTGACAAAATTATAGCTGTTTTTGTTTCCCTTTTTTCATATGAATTGCGTTGTTGGTAATAATTGAGACCATGTGTTACAAGTGTTGTTTTGAGTTCATGTAGAAGATACCTGAAGAGGTAGGTCCCAGCAGAGCCCAGTTGGACCAGCAAGACTCACCTCAAAGAGGGACGTCTGCGCAGTTGAACCCGCAAGACTCACCTTCAACAGGGACGTCTGCGCAAAGGCTAAACTCGCAAGACTCACCTTGAAGAGAGACGTCTGCGCAGAAACCAACTGGATCCGCAGGACCCACCATGCTCAGAGACGTGACGTCCTTACGCGCAGTACGCAAGCTGTTCCCGCAGGAAAAGCCTCCCAATGGTCGACGTACTCCGCCTGTTCCCGCAGCAACGGATACTAGCCATCAGGGAAGGCTACCCGCGCAGCAAGTCATACAACGTTTACAACGCAAGTCAAAAAGATTCAAAAGTAAGCGGGACTATACCCCTTACCTTGGCAACCAAGTAACTATAAGACAGGTGCGAGTACAGTGTTAAGGCAAAACCCTTCACATACTTAGCACCTGCAGGGAATTGAAGCCAAGAATACCTCGGCAACCAAGTAACTATAAGACGGGTGCGGGTACAGTGTCAAGGCAAAACCCTTCACATACTTAGCACCCGCAGGGAATTGAAGCCAGGAATACCTTGGAAGTAAAGTAACTATAAGACGAGTGCGGGTACAGTGTCAAGGCGAAACCCTTCACATACCTAGCACTCCGCAGGGAATTGAAACCAAGAAGGATCTTCTGGGCCATGTTTGCGGAAACGGGAATAACATCCCCGCATAGCGGGAACGTCGAGAACTAGATTGTTTGAAGCTCCAAGATGGAATTGGTCGTTTAACATAATTGATCACTATGTTCAAAACTACCAAAACCTCATGGAGAATCTACATAAGTGGAACTCAACGCTCCTGACTTGCGAGGAGGTTACAGACCTACCCGCATCATACCCAAAGATCAAGCAGAAAAGTCGGGAATTTCTGCACGTGACATTAGGACTTCCGCGGGAAGAATCCCCATGGAAAACCTTAAAACTAAACCCTTTTCAAAACCCTTTGCTTAAGTCCAAAAGTTCACCTCACTTATTAACAATTCATGAGAAGAACATTGGACTGGGGGGACTTGAAGAGGTAGGTCCCAGCAGAGCCCAGTTGGACCCGCAAGACTCACCTCAAGGAGGGACGTCTGTGCAGTTGAACCCGCAAGACTCACCTTCAACAGGGACGTCTGCGCAAAGGCTAAACTCGCAAGACTCACCTTGAAGAGAGACGTCTGCGCAGAAACCAACTGGATCCGCAGGACCCACCATGCTCAGAGACGTGACGTGCTTACGCGCAGTACGCAAGCTGTTCCCGCAGGAAAAGCCTCCCAATGGTCGACGTACTCCGCCTGTTCCCGCAGCAACGGATACTAGCCATCAGGGAAGGCTACCCGCGCAGCAAGGCTACACGCACAAGGCACTTAACTCTTAAATAATTCAGTAATGTCACCTGAAGAGGAGTGAGCAAGCCGGGAATACTCCCGCCCAAATGAGCCAGTCCGTACGATACTGGAGGATCTTTTGTACTGTACCTGACGAGGTATGGACAAAAGATCTGACCAAAGCTGCGACAGCTCACTGACAACAGTACAACGAGCAGCATGCTCTATTACTTAATGTCACTATCAGCCGCTGCCTACTCACCAACCTGTCATAGCACGTGCATAGCCTGCAGTTGGTGGAAAAGGAATAGTACACAGCCGGCCTGGTCACTATCAGCCGCTGCCTACCCACCAACCACCAGCATGGCATGTGCGTAGCCCACAGTTGGCAGAACAGGAATACTATTCAGCCGGCTGTACCTTCTTGGAAACCTACCTTCGGCTATAAATACTCCAACACCTTGTAATGGTATTATTATCTTATCTTATCATCTCATTATCTTATCTTCTCTAGCAATCTCTTAATATACACTTATATTCAAGAGCAAGCTAGTCTGATTCTCACGCCGGAGGGTGGTCACAAGAGGTACCCCCCCCCCCTTCTCAGTGACGAGCTCACGGTGTCTGTTTTGCAGGTCATCAGAAGAACCATCTTTGCCGGACCTAACCCCTCGTGGGAAACATCTATTTAACCCTCAGATTATCCGTAATCTGCCCGGGGTCACTTAGTGTTTCTTCAATACCCTAGACAATCCTTACTTGAACGATCCCATATCTTTTAAGGTTAAGATGATACGATAATAGGATATAAAATTTAATGTCAACTGTATAGACTTAAGATTGGATACTTCATTTTTTTTCCTAATCAAATACACCAACAAGCCGTCATGATAATGTTTTGTAAAACTTTTCTTTTTCTTTATGTTGCACAGACGGCCTGACTTGTGAACGGATAAAAGTCGCTGACTTAGAAGAATGAGAATTGGTTGATGACCATAAATAAAAAGCAAAATTACACATATAATAAAACTTACTTGAAACTTTGAAAGTATAATCACTGGTCGGTATACAATAATTAATAATACACATTGATCCACCTGGTTAGATAAGTTGTGGTTAATCCTTATATTTAGTTTACACCATAAAAATACAAATAATATTTGATTTTAATAGACCTGTCATTAGACTCATTATTATCTTTTTACATAAACATGTGTTTTTGTATAAAAATATATTCATAGCAGCAAGGGGATAATCTAGATTTTAGAGCCAAAAGTAACATACCAAACACCAGTCATGGGATACATAAACCAAACAAACATTAATTAAGTAATAATACTCAACTCCACATGGCTATAAACTACATTGATGCCAAACTAAAAATCAAACACCACCTAACTATCTTATGTTCTGTAGTTCAACAACAATAAACTTTTTGGTATAGTAAAATACTAAAAAACAACCAATATGACTATTCAAATATTTTCTTAGCCGTTAGTATTTGGTTTATTTGGAAGGCTCGCAATAATAAGATCTTTAATAGCATTCCTCCATTCAAACAAAGAGTATAGCATTCCTCCATTCAAACAAAGAGTATTCGGGGAGATTATTAGGTTGCAAACAATTACTACACAAAGTTAGAGGTTTCAAATATGCATTAGGTCACAGACAAAAACAACACGCACTTTTTCAGTCGCCGCCCGCTTGATTTTCCTTTCCTACCTGTCCGGACCACTTACTCTTTTCCCTACTTTTAAATGTGACCCCTTAAGCATTATAGATAAGGCATAACAATCCATAAATTTATATATGAAGTTCAAAACAGCCAAAGTTTAATAGTTGGGTCAAGATTGCAATGACAAGTTTTAATAAGAAAAACAAGTAGCAGTACGAAAACTCTAAATTACGATCATAAATCTTGACCTTTTCTGCAGAAACTTGAGTGATCTAAACATCATCGATCTCTACTGCAGATGTGCGTGGGGCACGCAAGAGAGTTTTAAACATCTTTGACTCTTGATCCTTCTTAAAGTTTAACTTTGCTTGTTATGCTCAAATTTTCAGTTTGGGCGACCTGGTCATGATAAACTTCACAAACTTCAACTCAGGCCCCAAGTTCCTAAAAGTTTCAATCTTCCATTCATTCAAATGCCCCAACCAAACACCTGAAAGATGCTCTAACCATACATTTGAATTATTTCATCATATATATCGGCCAGGATTGTAGCGTAACATTTCAAGAAGACAAATATTTTCTTTTTTATATTAACCCTAACCATCATCCCCAAAACCTCTAATCATACGTTCATTCAATATTCATCATTGATTTCTTCTTGAATACACAAAAATACTTCAATTCATTTATGTGCCAACCTTGGAGAGCTATTGGCAACATCTATTTGTACCCCGGTAGTGCTCAAATCACTTTTAAGGCAGTATGATTACACACGACATAGGTTCAATATTATTATTGCTTTCGTTTATTCAATTGTTAGGCAGATTCCTCCAACAATTTAAAAGCGATTTTCGATTTCAAATCACCCAACTAGAGATTATGAATCTGTCAAAAATTATTCCTAATTTGTCGAAACTTGAACCACTAGACGGAACCAATTACCGTCATTGGTCTCAAAAGATGTTAATCTTTTTCGAGCATTTGGATATAGATTATGTTTTGCCCTTGAAGATCCATCCAAATATTATGTTCAATCAGCCCCTATTCAGATTATTGCTTCATCTTCATCCATGCCGTCAACAGAAACTGTTAAAAAATATGAGAAGGATAACAAGGCTGTTCGTGGTCATTTATTAAATCATATGACCAACAATTTATTTGACTTGTTTATTGAATACAAATCTACAAAGGATATTTGGGATACATTGAATAAAAGATACGGGTCTGATGATGCGAGAAGGAAAAAATATGTGGTAGGGAATTGGTTGTGGTTCCAAATTACTGATGATCGATCAATAATGGATCAAGTGCACGATTATGATCTTGTGGCTGCTATTTTATCTGAAGGAATGAAGATGTGTGAAGTCTTACAAGCAAATGTTCTGTTAGAGAAATTTCCTCCATCCTGGAGTGATTACAGAAATTATCTCAAACACAAGAAAAAAGACATGTCTTTGCAAGAACTAATTGGTCATATGCGAACTGAAGAGGCTAACCAACTCAAAGATAAGCTTTCCAACATTTCTTTAAATAATTCTAATGTTAATCTTATTGAGTCCTCAGGAACTGAGAAGGGTAATAAGTATAAGGGCAAAGACAAGAAAAATTACAACTTTAAAAATTATGGGAAAGGAAAAGGGAAGCTCAGTGTTTCAAAAAATGATGGAAAATTCAAGAAAAAACCGTCTCCATGCTATGTATGTGGGAAAACTGGTCACAAAGCTTATCAATGTCATGAAAGGAAAGATCAAGGTGCTCAACTAAATGTTGCTGAAAATGAAGAAATAATTGCTGCTGTGATTGAACTGAATATGGTGGAAAGCAAAACCGAATGGATCTTAGACTCTGGGGCTTCAAGGCACTATTGCAACAACAAGAGTTTAATATCTAATTTTCAAGAAGTGGTCAATGGTGAACCGGTTTACATGGGAACAAGGGACACGGCTGGAGTTCACGGCAAAGGGAAGATTCTTCTAAAACTTACTTCTGGAAAAACTTTAACTTTATCTGATGTTTTATATGTTCCTTCTCTTCGTAGGAATATAGTATCTGGGGTAGTTCTCAACAAAGTTTCCCTGAAACAAGTAATAGAATCTGATAAAATTATTATTTCAAAGAATGACAACTTTGTTGGGAAGGCCTATCTTAGTGGTGGATTATTTGTGATGAACACTGTTAAGATCTGATAGAGGTGGTGAATATATTACTAACACTTTTAAAGAATTTTGTGAACAAAATGGTATTATACATGAGTTTAGTGCACCTTATGTTCCTGAACAGAATGGTATAGCCGAACGAAAAAACAAAACCCTTAAAAATATAATGAATGCTATGCTTTTAAGTTCGGAGATATCTGATAACATGTGGGGGGGAAGCTGTTTTATCTGCTTGTCATGTAATTAATAGAGTTCCACCTAAAGGAAAAGACAAAACACCATATAAACTATGGAAAGGCTATGCTCCTAATTTAAAATTTATTAAAGTGTGGGGGTGTTTGGCTAAAGTTGGATTGCCTAATTTTAAAAGAACCAATATTGGATCTAAAACTATAGATTCGGTATTTGTTGGTTATGCTCAAAATAGTGCTGCATATAGATTCATGTTATTAAATCTAGAGATGCTGAATTTTTTGAAAATGAATTATCCTTGAAAAGAGGTAAAGATATTGTGTTATCTAATGCTATGTTGTCTGCTAATAAACCATCTTCTAGTTCAATTAATGAGATTATTGATAATATTAAGCCTAGAAGAAGTAAGAGATGTAGAACTCAGACTAGTTATGGACCAGATTTTGTTACAACCTTTTTTAACTGAAAACTTTCAGATTGATATGCTTAATGAGGAATTTGTTTCTGTATACTTGATAGAAAATGATCCTAAAACTTATCAAGAAGCTGTAATTTTTGTTGATGTTGGTTTGTGGAAAGAGGCAATTAAAAGTGAACTAGATTCTATATTATTTAATAATACTTGGGAATTAACTGAATTGCCTAAAGGGACTAAGCCCATTACTAGTAAATGGATTTTTAAGAAAAAACTACGACCTGATGGAACTATTGATAAATACAAGGCTAGACTTGTAATTAGAGGTTTTACTCAAAAAGAAGGAATTGATTATTTTGACACATTCTCCGGTAACTAAGATCACAACTATTAGGTCACTTATTGCTTTAGCATCTATACATGATCTAGTTGTTCATCAAATGGATGTTAAAACAGCTTTTTTAAATGGTGATTTAGATGAGGAGATCTATATGTTACAACCTGAGGGTTTTATTATTTCAGGTCAAGAGAATAAAGTATGTAAACTTAAAAAATCTTTATACGGGTTGAAACAAGCACCTAAAAAATGGTATGAAAAATTAGATAATACCTTAAAAATGGATGGTTATTTGGTGAATAATTATGATTCGTGTGTATACTCTAAACAATTTGAATCAGGATATGTCATTATATGTTTATATGTGGATGATATATTGATTTTTGGTGCTAATGTAAATGATGTCAATAAAACCAAATCTTTTTAGAGCATCTCCACCCATTAGTTTTTGGTGACATGGCATGTGGTTTGGATTGGTTTATGGGTAGAGACAAACGTTTGTGTTAGGTTTGGTTTGCATTCTCAAACTTTTGAGAGGTGGGTTTGTTGTGGCCCCACCACAACCACTACACACAAATCATATATATATATATATATACACATATATATACATATTTATTATATTTTAATTGGGTTTAGATTGGTTTATGGATGGAGGAAAAGTGAGGTTTTTTGGTGAAAAGTTTAGAATATGATGTGGTGATGATGTGGGGGTTTGAATTGGTTTATGGGTGTGGATGCTTTTATCATCTAAATTTGAGATGAAAGACATGGGTGAGGCTGATGTAATTCTAGGAATTAAAATAAAAAGAAATCAATATGGTATTTCTTTAAATCAATCACACTATGTTGAACAAGTACTTAAAAAGTTTGGTTATTTTGATGTAAAACCCGTAAGAACTCCTTATGATCCTAGTGTACACCTTAAAAAGAATGAAAATGAAGGTGTATCACAACATGAATATGCAAGGATCATAGGAAGTGTTATTTTTTTAATGAACCACACTCGACCAGACATAGCTTATACAGTTAGTAGACTCGGTCGTTATACACATAATCCTAGTAAGGAACATTGGGATGCGGTTCATCGATTATTAAGGTATCTTTTAAGTTTGCATTATAATAAATTTCCAGCCGTGTTAGAAGGATATTGTGATGCTAATTGGGTCTCTGATAATGATGAAGTAAGTTCTACTAGTGGGTAGAGGTGGTCAAAAAAACCGGTTACGGAACCGGTTTGGCCGGTTTAACCGAAAACCGGTTTTTTAAAAACCGGTTTTTTTAAAAACCGGTTTGACCGGTTTACGTAACCGGTTTACGTATCGGTTATAAGTTTTGGACCCAAAACCGGTTTTATAACCGGTTATAAAAAAAACCGGTTTTTTTTAATAACCGGTTATTAAAAAACCGGTTAACCGGTTTTTAAAATAACCGGTTATTACCGTTATAAAAAAAACCGGTTAACCGGTTTTTTAATAACCGGTTAACCGGTTTAACCGGTTTTCGAACGTTACCAAACGGCCTTATAGCCGTTTTTTTGTGTTTTTGACCGTTTTTTAGCCGTTTTTTTTTGGTTTTTTTACCATTTTACCCCCACAAACATCTATATATAGTTTAGGTTGGGTATTGGTTAGATCACACTTGATTATACAACTCCAAAAGCTCTAAACGTTTATTTCATACGCGATTATACAACTCCAAACGCTCTTCTTTCGTAGTCGTTTATTTCATACTCGAGTATACCACTCTTAATTCGTAGTCGATTATCATGGCCTCCCAAAGTGCTGCTTCATCGGTCAACATGGGTGCCTCGAACACGGGAGAAACCGTCGTTCGGGTCATCCCCACGAAACGAAACCAAGATATTTGGCAACATTTCGACCTATGCGAAATGTCTAACGGAACCCAAAAAGCTAGATGCAAACATTGTTTGAAGTTTTATAACAAAGAAGCAAACTCCAGTTTAAGAGCTCATGTAGAAAAGCCCTCTTGCAAGGTCTTGAAGGACGAATCCGGAAGTAGTTCGCAGCCGGAGATGACGGAGGTTCTTCAAATTTTTAAATCTTGCACAAGTAGTTTATCCGGGGTTTACTATCCAACAAGCCCCATTGCTTTACCAAAAATTGCTGTCATGTGCACAAAGTTGAGTGACCTTCATTGTAGGGGTGCACCTTATTTTGATATGGGTGTAAAAATGAAAGAAAAATTTAAAAAATATTTTCAAGAACTACCCGCTGTTTTGACCTGTGCTGCTGCGTTAAACCCTTGCATCAATGTTGGTGGTGTTGAAGCTTTAATAGAAAAAATTTGTGATGAGCTAGGGTTAAACGACGATCAAAACCCCTATTATAGCCAAACTTTAAAGAATGATTTCAACACCACCTTGGCAAACATGTATGATGTTTACCTTACAAGATACGGGTCGTCTTCCCAAATTCATGACTCGTTAAGAGCTGTTGCCCAATCCCAATCCCAAACCGACCTTGAAATGGGGATGTACTACATGATTTGGGAAGACGCCGGTAAACGTCAAAGGGTAAACACCCCAAGCAGTGAACTTGGAAGGTATGGTGGTACCAACTTTGTGAAACACATGACTCCGGATGAATTTAGAAGTCTTGATTTGCTGGCTTGGTGGAGAGGTAAGGAGGATGAGTTTCCGATCCTCGCCGCCATGGCCAAAGATTTACTAACGGTCCAAGCTTCCACGGTAGCTTCGGAGTCTGCTTTTTCTGTTTCTGGCAGGGTTATATCGATTAGGAGGACTCGACTCACTCCACCAGCTGTAGAGATGTCGATTTGCTACAAGGATTACTTGGACTCTTTAGACAGGGCACAACATCAACGCTCACTCGAGGGGGAAATGGACTATGAGGCGGCCTTGTATGAAGACGAGGTCAATCAAGGACACACTCAACCAATGACCGATGAAGAAGCCGCGTACGACGATTACCTAAGGAATAGCTCGGGATCGGGTAGCGAAGAAAATGAGTAACAAACATCAACTTGTTAATGTAATCGTGTCTAAACATTCTTTAATGTTTGTATTTTTGAGTTACGAATATGCGATAACGATTTAATGTTTGTATTTTTAATGTAAAAGCTATAAATGAAAGTTATGTGTTTTTAATCTTCCAAGCAAAGAATGCTAACAACGAAACCCTAAACCCTAAAGCAAAAAAAAAAAAAAAAAAAAAAAAAAAAAAAAAAAAAAACCGGTTAACCGGTTAGACCGGTTTTTAAAAACCGGTTATAAAAAAACCGGTTTAATAACCGGTTCTAACCGGTTTCTAAACCGGTCCAAACCGGTTTGGCAGGTTTGAGTTTTCAGCAATAATAACCGGTTAATAACCGGTCCGGTTATTAACCGAACCGGTTTTTTTCTGGATAAAAAAAACCGGTCCGGTTAAAAACCGAACCGGTTTTTTCAAAAAAACCGATTTGTGCACCTCTACTAGTGGGTATGTGTTTATGTTAGGAGGTGGTGCAATTTCATGAAAATCTTCTAAACAAACATGTATTGCACGCTCCACTATGGAGTCTGAATTTATTGCTCTTGAGTTAGCAGGGCAAAAAGCATAATGGTTGAGAAGTTTATTAGGTGATATTCCATAATAGGGAAGGGAGGTAACTCCTATTCATTGTGATTCACAGGCCGCTATAGGTGTCGCCAAGAATGATGTGTATAATGGCAAGAAAAGACACATACGCCTAAGACATGGTTCGGTAACACATATGTTGAGAGACGGTGTTGGAATTTGTGAGATCTGAAAGAAATTTGGCAGATCCATTAACTTAAGCATTGACTAAAGGTTTGGTCTTATCAACGTCGAGGGGGATGAGGCTTAAACCCAATAGTGAGGATCGTATGGTGGGCACTCACAGTGGTCAAACGAAACCATATGAATCCTAATTTACACTACATTCTCATCCCTATGGCAAAAGGTAGTGTTTTTAAATTAAGGTTGAGAATTATATCTCTTAATGAATTCATAGTCTAATAAGGTGGTTCTTTGAGACGAACTTGATGAATTCACCGTAAATGTGTAGAGGTTGAACATTCTTATGTTCTTAATGATTTCAAAGCAAAATGTGGGTTAGTCAATGTATGAGGTAGGCTTTTGATTGAAATCACCTATGTGAGTGTGAAGGTGGAGCCGCTTTCTATAAGAGATATGGGATATCTCTTTAGATCACTCATGAATTCCAAGGTTTGTAAATGGCCACCTAATTTGTTTTAGTACCGCGAAGATTGAATAGAATACCGGGTTTGGTATGTGTTGTGGGGGGTGTCATCTGAATTCATTAAGTTCAAGAGTTATTCACTTAATGAAATTCTAATGTTGCCTCACTCCACTACGTGTTAATTCAAATTGTAAGATATTAACACTTATATACAAAACGAATTCAATATATGATCAGAATATTTTAAACTGTTGTGACTATCTTTTTGTGGGAGATTGTTGGAATAAAAAGAATAAAAAAAAAGTCAACTATTTAATATTATTAAATATAAAATTAATATATATTAATATTAAACTATCTTCCTATTCCATTCCAATCTCACGGTGTTATGTTTTCAATTTTCTTCAAGTTAGGAGAGTTTTTTTTATCAAAGCAGCAAAAAAAGTCTGTTCTGGAACAAACCACTTGAACCATATATCGACTAAAACAATGATCAACATGCAAAGTCATCAATGTATATCAGTTATATAAAGCTGGATAAATAGTACCGGAATGACATCACTCCAAAGAGTTAGGTGTTCAATCATAGATAAACACTTGAACAACTCAATCATGGTAGATTTTTCATCCATGATAAACTCACGTGTGAAAATAAGCTGCAGAAACATACTATATTCATATAAGTTTCAAAATCCGAAGAGAATGAGTAAGAAGTTACTTACCACGCTCTTAAGTGACGGACATTTCGATAAAAGATGTAGGAGAGTTTTTATGGAGTCATGGAGACCCATACATGATTCACGGATAAGGTTGTAAGGCTACCAAATCCATTAATATCGGTTGAGGATCAAATTTACACCATTGGAGAAACAATTCCGTTAAGTGATTTTTTCTTATTTAATATCGATTCTCTTCTACATTTTTTTCTTAATTTAAACCATCTTTTTTAAGCTGCTTTACTATGACTTTACTTTTCTGATTTTTTCTTCTGATTGCAAAACCGTGATAAACCGAACTAATGCCCTACTTATAGCACGAACGAACTTTTATAGGATTTGGTTTTTCTTTTACTGTTTAACTTAAATTAAACTAAATAATTATTTGTAATTTTTAAAATGTTTTCCCTTGCATTAATGAACTAAAATTTTTTAAAATGTTTTCCCAATCATTTTAAGATGTAATTTTTAAAAGTTCAATGACATCAAACATGTGTCTACCCTTTTAGACATACTATTACCATAATTTTTTTGTCTTTCTTTTTAGGGAAAATTTCCAAAATAAACATTTATGAAAACAAATTTCTAGTTTTAGGTGTTATTTGTGAAAAATTCCAGAAATAGGTATTATAAACTAGTCATGACGAGTAGTTTGTAGAACCAATTAAAAGTTGTCGCGTGTCCTTAAACTAACCGTAGCGAGCACGTTCAGTAATCATTTACTCGTCACGACTAATTAAGTTTCATGTCTTGTAATCAACGCCCATGAATAATTCATAAGTCCTTTAGTCGTGACGACTAGTTTACCCGGTTTCCATTCACTGCACGAGTAGTTTATTAGTAGTTAACTCGTCGTGACTAGTTTAACCTTATAATCTACTCGTCGCGATTAAAGGACTTATGAATTACTCGTGGGCGTTGATTACGAAGCATTAAATTTATTTAGTTGTGACGAGTAAATGATTAGTGAACGTGGTCGTTACGGTTAGTTTAAGGACACGTGACAAGTTCTAATTGGTTTCTACAAACTACTCGTCACGACTAGTTCATAATACCTATTTCTGGAATTTTCTGCAAATGATATCTGAAACTAGGAATTTGTTTTCATAAATATTTTGGGAATTTTCTCTTCTTTAATGAGTACGCTAAAACTAACGGTATAACGAGTATACCAAAACTGACCGAATAAAATCCACATCATAACGAGTACATCTGATTCTACTCCAGCGTGGGGATTTTTTTTTTGAAAGGTAAAAAAAATATCTGGAATATTTAACATTATAAATAATAATTATATTTTAGAAAAGAATTATCTGGAATATTAAAATCGAATCAGATCTGAACAAGCTTCATAAAGTGAACTCATCTTATCACATCTCATCTCATCTCATCTCATCTCAGGACCTCAACTACTGTACCCCAGATCTCATCTCCAAGGTTCGTTATTTGACTTTAGATCTATCTCCTCCTCGTTTTATTCTGTTAATCTGTTTATAAGTAGACCCCAACATCTATGTTTTGTGCATCTTCTATCGTTTTGTTTTATGGTTTTAATTGTATTTTGAGTACTTGGATCTGAATTAAAACTTTCCTTTTATCTTTGACTGATTTCTTTGAATAAACATAGAAAATATGGATTTGTTTGGCATGGTTGAATATATTTTTATTGTTTTTGTTGATTAGATTTGATTTGTATTATCTATATATCTTCATATTGAATTAATTTAATAATTTATGTTTTATAGGCCTGGCAAACCCAACTTGCAATCCTGATGGAATTCAAACGAAGAAAAAAGAAAAAGAAAACAATAAGAAATGCTTTTCAGTTATGGAATCGTGATGTATTTCTAAGCTTCAAAGAAGATGGTGCATACAAGACGTTGGTGGATCATCTTTATGCAGCTCTTGTAAGCTGACTCACCTAGTTGAGGAGAGAGCGCCACGGACATGTATCCCTTGATGGTATTTCCAATCGAATTAACCAGATGTTAGCCGGATCACATGATTGGTTTGGTGAGGGAAGCCGGATAATAATCTCAACTAGATAAGGGAGCCGAATAATAATCACAACTAGAGAGTAGGGACAATCGTTTATTTATGATATTATGATAGTTTGCTAAATGAGGTTCAGAATTCAAAGTTCAAATTTCCAGATAGAGAACTGAATAATAATCACAACTAGAATAGGGAACCGAATAATAATCACAACTAGAGAGTATGGTCAATCGTCGATTAATATTTGCTTGTTAAATGACGATGAGACTGTCAAGTGTACCAAGAGTACCTACAAGTCTCCCGTTAGTTTTTGTGTTAGATAATGATATCTAATTGAATATGAAGTTTATGTGCATAGATGTTTTTGTTTGAGATAATGATATATACGATTGAATATGAAGTTTATGTACATAAATATGATGTTCCTCATGATTGATTGGCTTGGTTATTTGATTTGAATTTTTAAATGTTGTATGACATTTTATTAAGTTTTATTGTATGGTATCCTTTTCAGATTTTATAGTACAGTGTAATGGGCATAACAAGAATGATAAAAGGTTACAGCTAAGTTGGTTTGTGGTACAAGAGGTTTGTAGCTATCAAAAGGTTTTTTTTTTTTTTTTTTTTTGAGTCTAATGTAGCTAGCTGATTGTTAATGTGGAATTTGCTTCTTTAGTTGGCCGAGGCACGTTTTCAAATTAACCTATTAAGTATTTGAAATTGCCAACTTTGTGTATTAATTGTAAACTTGAAGTATGCTATGTACTTACCAGCGTGAGCATATCTTTTGCTTTATTGGATTTGATGTTCTTAATCACCACCTGGTATGCTCAGAGTGAGATCTTCTTAAAGTTTAAATGGTTTGGATGCATGCATGTATTCATGAAGTAAACACTACATGGAATCTCATGAATTCAGGAGGAGCGTGAATTGTAGATGTATGTACGGTTTGGTTTTCACTTAAAAACTATTGATCGTTAACTGATAGGTTCAGTTTGGCTAATTCGGTTTTGTAGATGCATGTAAGCATAGCCTAACCAAAAAAGCCGGTTATCAAGAAAAGAATTATCCAACCGTTGTTGATCGAATCCTTTTCTTTAGTTATTTAAGTTCAATTACTTATAATTCGACTAATTTGTTTTTCTACTCATCCTAATACCTTAACCAAATTGACCATTTTTGAAACGACATGTGTCCAATTTTGTCAAAACCCGTTCTGACTCAAAACTAAAATGAGCATTTCTTAAAAAGACTTGTCTTATTCAAACCCTTTCTAACCCGTTACCCGACATGACCGGCCAGTTTTGCTAGGTATAATTATTACAACCTATAAAACACACTTTGTTTAGATAAAAACGAAAATATTAACATATAAGAATAATAAATACAAACCGATTAATATAGATTGTATGCTTATATTGTTCATCCTAAATGTCAATAAATATTCAAAACGTCGTAACGGTTGCTGTAAAAAAGAACCGATGAGCAAAGATAGAATGACAAATTTACTTACCGTCCCATGGTTAATAGACCATGCTAGATATTAAAGCTCGAGAGCTGACAAACCTAAGTAGCACAATCTATAAACCATTGCAAATCTACCCTTTGTCTTTGTTCATCAATTCTTTTTTTTCTTCAATCATTTGAGTTTTTGGTACATTTTTGACATTTAGAATGAAAGATACAGACACAAGTATTTGTATTTGTCATTGTTATTGGATTATATTTTCATTGTTTTTGAAACAAAACGTGTACTTTAGAGTAATAGATTAGAAAGCGTTCGAATCAGAGAAGGTTCTCGTTTAAAAATGGTCATTTTAGTTTTGAGTTAGAACAAGTTTTGACAAAAACGAACAAACGTCAATTTAAAAATGGCCAATTGTGTTAGGATGAGCAGAAAAACAAACTAATTAAACCATAACCAAAATATGGGGTGACCGAACCAAGATAACCGAAGAAAATTGATAAATGCTGATTCGGCTTATTCTTCTTTTTCATCTATAACCAACTTTGTTGGTTCGGTTAACCGAATTGTGATACATCTACAAAACCAAATTAACCGAACTAAACTGATAGATTAACCGAACAACTATACTTAACTAAAACCGAACCGAAGCGTTATATACATACATCTACTAATTCACACTACTCCCAAATCCATGACCTTCCTTCTCATGTGTTTACCTCCTAACCATTTAAACTTGACAAGTTGGCAGCTTCACAATTAATACACAATTTGCAGTTTTTAGTCACCATCTTAACCCAAAACAACCCATAAATTTATATTAAAATCCAAAACAGCCCGTCGTTAAGATTGTCAGGACTAGCTACTGATTGTGTGGAAGTCAAAACATCCAAAAAGAGTTCAACCAAAACATTAAAATAGTTAATTCTGGAAAAAACTTGAGCGATCTAAACAACGTCAATTTCTACCATGGAAGCACGTGGGGCGCGCAAGAGAGTTTTTAACATATTTGACTCCTGATCCTTCGCAACCATGGTTGTTATGCTAACCTTTTTAAGCTTGGGCGACCTAGACAAGATAAACTTCACAAACTCTAACTCACCCTCCAAATTTTTTAAATTATTAATCTTCAGTTCATTTAGATGCTCCAACTAAACACCTGATATATGCTCCAACCAAACATTAGAATGATATTTTGCAGAACGACATGTTGGACTAATCTGCAGAGAAGAGTCGTTATTTTTTGTGTGAGTGTATGGCATGAGATTAGGAAAAAAACAAAAAAAAAAAGAATGACAAATAGGATACTATTTATAACCTCTAGATCAATTTTCTCCAAGTTCGGAGAGTTTTTGATTAAAACAGCAAGAAAAGTCAATCCATAGCCATCTTGAAAAGTCATTTGTTCGAAACAAAAGGATTTGAGGTGGATTAGTGAGGTTGGAAGCTCCTGTGGAACCAAGTCTGAAACAAACCACTTGAACCATATATAGACCAAAACAATGATCAACATCCAATGCTAAAAAAACATCAGTTATATAAAGGTGAATAAATATTACCAGGATAATGTTACTCCATATAGAAAGATGTTCAATCACAGGTAAACACTTGAATAGCTCAATCATGGTGGAATTTTCAGGTCCGATTATATTTTCTTCGAGCATAAGCTGCAACAACTTACTATACTCAGATACGTTTCCAAATCCCAAATTCCAAGAGAATGAATAAGTTACTTACCAAACTAAAGCTCTTAAGTGATGGAGAGTTAGATAAAAGATGTAGAAGAGTTTCTATAGAGATCCCTACACATTCCAAGGATAAGCTTGTAAGGCTACCAAATCCATTGAATGTCGGTTGATGGTCAATGTCACACCAACTAAGATCTAGGTCCGTTAAGTGATGCAATGACAAGAAAGATACGGGTAAATTATAACTTGAACTCTCGCAAGGTTCATCAAACCGAAGTGTTAATCTGTTGACATTATGGTTCTTCGACAAATGAAGCATTATTTGATCAACTTCATAAAATGGGTAACCAAATTTTGAATATTCGTCAGTTACATCAATGGTTAGGGTGAACTCGTGTATTTGATCCTGGCGCAGTAACATAATTTGGTGTATAGCACAGAAAAGTTGATGTGTCTCCATCATTTGGTCTCCAGACGGTGTAGAAAACACGAGTTTAGGAATTTTGGTCCATTTGTACCTCCATTCCCTTGATAGGATACTTGTCCTTGCTGACTCTTTAATTGGTAAAAGACATAGGATGGTTTCTATTATGGTTTGAGGAAGTGTGGTGATTATATCCACAGGTAAAGGTAAAGGTTTAGCTTTAGACAAGCGTTGAGCTTTAGTCAAGCGTTTAGCTTTCATCTCGGCGTGTTTTGTTGAATCGATACTACAACTGTGAAGATCAATTTAAGATAAAACAATATTAACATGCAGACATATAGGCATAAGGCATAAAGTACATATATAGGTGTAGCTATGCTTTTGCTTGTGATTAACTTATAAAAAGCACCACAACAATGTTTTTAAAAAAGATAAAAGAGTTAAACTACACCTAGAAGTTAAAACCGACGGTAAACTGTAAATACATATCGAGGGGTTCCGTAGAGTACCTTGATTCGAAGAATGTCAATGATTACAGATAGATCGATTTTGGTCAAAGTGTTGATGAATGATGATAAAACTTAAAAGGATAAGGTTTTCTCTTATGTTGGGCTTAGATAAAACCTAAAAGTGGGCCCAGGCGAAAACGTTAAGGTTATTTGTTAACTGAATAAAACTTTTTTTTGTGAAACTTAACCAAAGCTGAAATGGTTTGTTTACTGTTTAATCGAAATATTGAACACCCCTTGTTCCACTATGTATTTATTTTCTTCATAACTTTCATTTATACCGGTATTCATTTAAAAAACCGATAATTTATCCGTATCGGATTAGACTAAAAAATGGTACAACCGGTTGTACCGGGAGGCTCAACCAGGTTGTATAGTTTATCTTATTATTTCATATAAATGATTCCATAATAAAATATCATTCAAAAGTTAATTCATGTTCAAAAAACAATACAAAAGCACTTGATATTCAAACGCAGTTCTTTTAAAATAGATTTATGTCATCGGAGTGTTTTAAAAACCGGTTCAATCAGTTGAACGGGATTTTGGTGAGCACCCCGATATTTTGTACCCGGTATATTTGAACAGTTTTATGAACGTTAAACCGGCCAGTTTTCATAAAAAAAAACGGTTTAAAAGCCTACCAGATTTTTTATGTTTCAGGCCCACTTTTTTTTTTTAATATGCTACTTATTTCATGTGATTTTTGTATATTATAATATAGGTAACTAAAACTTCATATTTATTATTGTTAAAAATGAAAGTACTTATACTTTTGTTGATGAGGATGGCGATGAAAGTGAATTTCTTCTTTTAAACGATCGTGAACTCGATGCATGCAACACTTCGATGACATAAATCTATTTTAAAAGAACTTTGTTTGAAAATCAAGTGCTTTTGTATTGTTTTTTGAACATAAATTAACTGATATTTTATTATGGAATCGTGTATTTTTTTGGTTTTTTTTTGAGTTAAATATGCATTTATATGAAATAATAAAGTAAACTATACAATCTAGTTGAACCTCCAGGTACAACCTGGTTCAACCGGTTGCACCATCTTTTTGTCTAATCCGGTACGAATAAAATACCGATTTTTAAAGCATTGAAATGAAATTCACTTTCATCGTCATCCTCATCAACAAGAGTATAAGTACTTTTATTTTTAAAATAATAAATATGAAGTTTTAGTTACCTATATTATAATACTAGGATAGTGGCCCGTGTTACACATGGATGGAAAAAATTTCAAATGTCATATATATATATATGTGTGTGTGTGTGTGTGTGTGTGTAGCTATCATAAGAATTCTTTATATTGTTTTCTGCAAAACCACAAGATGTAGGAAAAATATATATAGCTATCATTAGTTATAAATAATTAATTGTAGTCAAAATCGGTTTTTAAATCATTTGAAAGGAATAGTTGGATATGATTCTAGAAACATTAATTAGTGAGGTTATGATTTTAGAAAATATTAATTAGTGAATTATGTGGCAATTTTAGAGATGGAAACCTTGTAAGCTTATGTGGACATCCTATTTGATGGCCATGTGGATATCCTTTTTGCTTTAATAGTATAGTAAGAAGATTAGCATTAGGATTAAAATTAATTGATTAATTAAGTGAAAGTTATAGGCATGGAAAGTGGATGACATGGAACATTAGATGGACACCCTAAGAGAAGGACAAGTGGACAAATTGATTTTACTTTATTATATTAGTTAGATTAGATGTAATAAAGTCAAAGTAAATGTTAAGTTATAAATTCAAAACTTTAAATGTTAAGTTTGACAAATACATGTGTTATATATTGGTTTAAATGTTAATTAGCATTAGGATTAAAATTAATTGATTAATTATGTGGAAAATTAGAGAAAATTACTGTTTGCGTCCCTGTGGTTTTAAGACAGAGGCACAATGAGTCCTCGAAAATTTTTTTGAACTGGTTGAGTCCCCGTGGTTTCAAAAATAAACCATTTGAGTCCCTGCCCTTACTTAACTTTTATAATAAACTTTCATTTTACTGAAACTATAGGGACTCAAATTGTTCATTTTTGAAACCACAGGGACTCAAATTGTTTGTTTCTAAAACCACGGGGACTCAAACAGTTCAAAAAAAATTTCGGGGACTCATTGTGTCTCCGTTCTAAAACCACAGGGACGGAAACAGTAATTTTCGGGCATGGAAAGTGGATGACATGGAACATTAGGTGGACACCATAGGAGAAGGACAAGTGGACAAATTTGTTTTGCTTTAATATATTAGTTAGATTAGATTAGATGTAATAAAGTCAAAGTAAATGTTAAGTTATGAATTCAAAACTTTAAGTGTTAAGTTTGACCAATGCTTGTGTTATATATTGGTTTAAATGTTAATTAGCATTAGGATTAAAATTAATTGATTAATTATGTGGAAAATTATAAGCATGGAAAGTGGATGACATGGAACATTAGGTGGACACCATAGGAGAAGGACAAGTGGACAAATTGGTTTTGCTTTAATATATTAGTTAGATTAGATTAGATGTAATAAAGTCAAAGTAAAATGTTAAGTTATGAATTCAAAACTTTAAATTTTAAGTTTGACCAATGCTTGCGTTATATATTGTTTTAAATGTTAATTATCATTATGATTGAAATTAATTATGTGGAAAATTATAAGCATGGAAAGTGGATGACATGGAACATTAGGTGGACACCAAGGAGAAGGACAAGTGGACAAATTGGTTTTGCTTTAATATATTAGTTAGATTAGATTAGATGTAATAGAGTCAAAGTAAAATGTTAAGTTATGAATTCAAAACTTTAAATTTTAAGTTTGACCAATGCTTGTGTTATATATTGGTTTAAATGTTAATTTGCATTAGGATTAAAATTAATTGATTAATTATGTGGAAAATTATAAGCATGGAAAGTGGATGACATGGAACATTAGGTGGACACCATAGGAGAAGGACAAATGGACAAATTGGTTTTGCTTTAATATATTAGTTAGATACAAATATCACATAAAATAAGCAGCATATTAAACAAAAGTGGGCCTGAAACATAAAAAATCTAGTAGGCTTTTAAACCGGTTTTTATGAAAACCGGCCGGTTTGACGTTCCATAAAACCGTTCAAATATACCGGGTACAAAAATCCGGGCTACTCACCAAAATCCGGTTCAACCGGCCGGTTTAAACTGGTTTTTAAAACACTAACTGTGCCCTTCTCTAATCCAGTAAAATCCCAAATGGAATGAAGTTTGACCAAATACTTGGGGTGAAAATGAGCCCGTGCTGCTCAATTAGAGCTATTTTTCTAAAGCTCAAGCTCGGGCTCGACTCGTTTATTGTTTGCTAGTTAATTTTTATAAGTTTTTAGTTGTTTTTATACACTCAAAAAGATATATTTAACGAGCCTAAGCTCGGCTCGAGCTCGTGTAGTACCATTAACCAGCGAAAGCTTGGCTGAGCTCGTGTAATCGTTGAAGAACGATGACACAGAAAGAAAAGAAGCAGGGAAGAAAAATCTTAGTTCATCAGAATGAAAAATTACAAAAAACAAGAAGCAAGAAAACTATAATATATAGCATAACATATGTGGCGTATATGTGACAGCGTATCACATATGGGCGCATATGTTATACAATGTATAACATATACGTTATTCTTCACATCCCCCTCGCCCCCTCAAGTTGGAGGTTGAGAAAACCCCAACTTGCATAACAGCGAGTTAAAATGAGATCCGGGTAAGCTCTTAGTAAAAATGTCAGCAAGATGATCCTTCGTGTTGATATGCAACAAAGTGACCAGGCCCTCTTGCAACTTTTCACGAACAAAATGACAGTCAATTTCAATGTGTTTAGTTCGCTTATGAAAAATAGGATTTTTGGCAATATAAATTGCAGCTTGACTATCACATTTAAGCATGATAGGATTAATGTTAGGAACATTGAACTCCGAGAGTAGTCTTGTCAACCAAGCAAGTTTAGCAGTCACCCGTCGAAGAGATCGGTACCCGGCTTCAGCCGAGCTCAAAGAAACAGTTGGCTGCTTCCTAGATTTCCAAATTTCCAAGAAATCAGAAAGGCGCCAAGAGAAACATAAAAACCACTGACCAATCGACGAGTATTAGGACATAAAGCCCAGTTGAAGTCACAAAAAGCTTGCAGATCAAAAGAAGGATTATTATTAAAAAATAAACCTAGAGATAAAGTTCCTTTGACATATAAGAGGGTATGAAGCGTTGCATTCCAAGTGTGATTGGTTTCAAGAGCCTTAAATTCAGCATGCTTCATGAATTACAGCAGCTTCCTTATATGAATTTGATTCATGTAAATCAGATATTGCTCGGGTGAGAGACTGGCTGAAAGGAAGAAGATGAGAAGAAGAACAAGAGATAGGATAAGAGCAAGAATTAGTGAAACTGTGGAAACAATGATGAGAAGATTTAGAGTTGTGTAAACATAGTCATTTAAGTATGATGGTAGAACAGATGTTCTCGAAAATCTTCGAACAGGATTAGGGTGAGCATTAGAAAGAGGACCATGGATATGAATGGAAGATGAAGGATTAGGAGTAGACAAAGGATCATCAAAAATCAAATCGATTGATAAGATCAATAGATGGAAAAATGAAACTATCTTTGGATTTAGGTATAGAGAGAAATAAAGCTTCAAAGAAAACATCTCGTGATATGACAACTTTGTTTGTGTCAAGGTCATAGAATTTGTATGCCTTTTTTACCAAGAGGATAACCCAGAAAAACACAAGACACAACCCTTGGTTTGAATTTATCTTTTCATGAGATAAGGTGGAAGCATAAACAAGACAACCAAAAGACTTCAGATGATCATATGAAGGAGCCTTTCCTGTTAAAACCTCATAAGGGGTTTTATTGTTAAGAATTTCGGTAGAAAACCGATTGATTAAATGTGTTGCAGGTAACACACAAGCACCCCAAATCTGAATAGGCAACTTAGATTGAAGCATAAGAGCTCTTGAGGTTCAAGCAAATGCTTATGCTTTATTTCAACAATGCCATTTTGTTGAGGGACAGCTACACAAATGGTCTGATGAATAATGAATTGACCCAGACCCCAGTTCAAAAGCATTATCGATTTGATGCATTTCACAATGGTGCCGTATCACACACATACATACAATGGTGTAGGAAAAGCATTGCTTTTTGTTGAAAGCAAGTGTGTCTATGTGGTCCTACTAAAATCATCCACTATGTTCAATAGATTTTAAGCAATCATTAGAAAAGAAAGGTAATTGTCTCAGTCTGTAACTTGGTAAATGACCAAGTCTGTGGTGTCAAGTTTCACAGCTTACAATAGAATTACACACATTATTGGAAACAAAAGAATTAACAGGATAATGTTTTGTGGATTCGAGAACATAAAGACCATTGAGCATATCACCGAGAGCCTATGGCCTTTTTAGATAAGGGTCCTGCAAAAACACATGCATTTTTAAAGAAAAAACAATGCCATTAGTATCAATACATAATCTTGATACAGAGAGAAGATTATATATAAAATGTGGCACGGAAAGAACATTCGACAAAGAAATGTCATCGGTCAAAGGAACAATCCTATATTGATGGACTGTGATAGATGTGCCATTAGGAAGAGTGATAAAGATAGGATTATGGAAAAGTAAAGAGTCTAATCTTTTAAAAAATTAAGTTATTTCTAAAAATCATTTTAAGAAAAGTAAAAAAGACATATTGAAAGTAAGCATTTCTGAATATAACAATGTAAAGTATGTTTTGCAATTGCTTTATTAAATCATAGAGAATACAAAACTTGAATATTAACCATTGATTTTAGGTTTTGCATCATGAGGTGATGTTCATTTTAACATCTAAGAATATGAGCATGATGATAATCCAAAACAAAACAAAACAATATGAAAATAAAGCTGACTAATATGTATAAAAATATATATTAACAGTTTCAAATTGATTTGAAAAAACTTAAGTTTAAACGGATTTACATATTCATGCATATAGAAAGTCTATTTTTTTATAAAAAAATATTATATAATCAAAGTTTTATTTAAAATATAATTATTGGTCAAAATCAAATGCAAAAGCTTAAATTCAGAGAGCTTCACATATATAGAAAGTATTAACTATAGGTCAAATTAATAATTATTGGTCAACATAATCAAATTCATTATTAAAATTTAATTTTAAATGTGTGAGAATGTTGTAAACCCCCTTATTTTCAAAACAAAATGTATGAACACTTAGAAATGCATAAAAAATATGAAACCTAAAAATGATATATTTGCCTTCATATGTGGCCTAATACTTCTGAGTGCAACCATAATTACAAGTCCTAAATTATATCTGGTTGTTAAAATATCTAAAATAAATAACAATGATTAAATGAACTAATAAAAAGTTTTTGCTCGTAATAATAAAACTTACATTGATAAAACTTGATCAATTATTATTTTAGTTCTCAACAAACTTTATATAGCTTACTCTGTGTGTATACATTTTCATATTTATAAAGTAACTAAATTGCATTTTATTGCAATATGAATGCTTACTTTTAAAAATCAATAACAAGCAAATTTAATTGTTTTATGATTATTCGATTTTTCAAGGTTAAACGATGTAAATACATTAAAATAGAGCGTTTTGTTTAAACGCGTTATTTTGGTCAATACTATCAAAGTATTTTGGTTGAGCATTTGATACTTTTAGCATGACAAAGTAAACCTGCACTCAATCATTAATTTCACAAACAATAAACATGCACTCAATCATTAAATTAACAAACGATATTGAAGAGGAATAAGATTGTACCTTGTAGGAACGGTAGGCTTGCCAAAACCAGAAATAATCAACACAAAGAAAGAAGAGTTTTAACACCCTTGTAAATAAATTCTAAAACCCTAAAAATCAAATATTTAGACAGAGAACATTAATAAACGAATAAAAATCAAACCTTACCATGATGGTCAAACAATGAACACAAAGATCGGAATCAAAATCCCGCGCGAAACACAATCAACCGATTAAAACCCTAAATAAAGTAAAACTTAGATTAACAAATAATAGAGACAATATTTACAAACCTAATACCATAGGGAGAACAAAGACTGCAGAATCTATTGGATTTTGAGCAGCCATATTGAAATTAGGGTTAACTTTACTTGAGGGAGATGATTGGTATGTCTTTGAAGAATTGAAACCGAATGATCCCAATTGATGTGTCCATTAAAACATTTGACTACTAAGTAAAATAGTTGGCAAAATAAATAGTGGTCAAACTTCTTCAAATGATCTATCTACTCTAATAAAAGACTACCACTTTTGCCACATGTCAATCTCATAGCCCTCCACATATTTTTTTAATCAATTGTAATATATAGTCATTATCTTTTAAGTCATTTCAAAACATGAATTCAATATTTTTATTAAATGTAAATTTTAACCGATTCATTTATTAACATTAATGGTGAAATAAAAAAAATAAGACAACATAAAAATTGAAGTTGCAAGTATGTTAGAATAAAATTTTAAAGTTACGGGTAATTGCAAATAAAGAAAATAAAGGTGCATCCTTGTCGATGAATTTGGATTTCTATGGTAAACAACAAATTGTTTTTAAAATGGAATTCGAGCAAAAGTGCATAATTTTTTATATAAGATTGGTTACAAATATGGATTTAATAATTTTCTCATATGCATTTGAACTCAAGAAAAATGTGCATTTTCTTAATTTTCTCCAAACATTTTATATAAATATTGCAAACATGAAGAACACTATTATATATATCTTGATGTTTAGCATTAAATCATTGAAGTTGAATAGTATAACTATAATCCATATGTATAACGATTTACTATATGAACTATATGTCATTTTGTAAGGGTACATATGAAATTAATCATTTATTTATAGACAGAATTACAAATTTTGTCCTTTAAAAAAAACAAAATTACGGTTCGTGTCCTTTTTTTAATTTCCTTGCAGGCGATGTACTTTAAACTTTTTTTTTCTACACGTTATGTCCTTTACGCTAACTAAGTTAGAAAAACTCAGTTAAATACCCTCACGTGAGGCGCATGTGAGGGCATTTTTGTCTTTTCGACTACCCTGCAACTTCTTCTTCTTCTTCCTCTTTTCTTCTTCATTTTCGTCAAAGGCCTGCCCCCACCACAGCTCCGCCACCAACCACTACCACCACCTTGACCTCTACCACCGTCACCCACCTCTGCTACCAGCCGCCACCACCACACCTCCACACAAGACCAACAGCTCAGTGTTGGAAACACATCTATTTGCTCGACCGAATCAGTTAACCACCACCAGTTCAGTCATCGATCTCCTTGTCGGAAAATAGGCTGTGGTGGTGATGATGATGTAGATGACGTGGAGGGGATCACGGCGGGCCAGGTTGCAGGTGCTGGGTATATGGTGGAGGCGTGGTGGTTGATTTGGTGTGGTGGTGGCGATTAACATGGTCTCCGGTGGCCGTTAGTGGTGTGGTGGTGGTTTAACCATGTTTCTTGTACAGAGCAATCCAATCTTACCATTTCCGATCACCCCTAACCAAACTACCACATATCCCCAAACCAAACCCTAACTTACTCACCCCTCAATTACTCGATTAGAACATAATTCACCATCTTAAAACCCTAGTTCTCGCTCCATATTCATCAACCATCAGTTTAATTTCATTATCAGAAGCAGTTAAGTTTCTCTCAATGCTTCAGATAAATCAGATCTCCGATGAGTATCGGGATTCGTATATGGAGTACAGTTTAAACTTTAAAGCTACTAGACCTATGTAATTTGATCTCATATGCAGTGAATCAGTTAACAAATCAACGGATTTTGATTAATTACAGTCTTTGATTGCTAGAATATTCCGGTGAGTTTCCGGCGCCAGAGAAATTGATTAAGGCGGTATTTGTGAGGGTTTCGAGGGGATTTAGGAGTGATGATGATTGGTGGGTTGAATGGAATGAAATGGAATCTGCAACGCGGTGGGTGGGGGTATGGTGGCCGGAGTGGTTGTGATATGGTGATGGTGGTGGCGTAGAGAGAGAAAGAAGAGAGAAGGGAGGAGGATGGAGTTATAAGTTTGTAGGTACAGACGAAAAGACAAAAATGCCCTCACATGCGTCTCACGTGAGGGTATTTAACTGAGTTTTTCTAACCCAGTTAGCGTAAAGGACATAACGTGTAGAAAAAAAAAGTTTAAAGTACACCGCCTGCAAGGAAACTAAAAAAAGGACATGAACCGTAATTTGGCTTTTTTTAAAGGACAAAATTTGTAATTCTGTCTTATTTATATTACTTTTTTGTGTAGTATAAAATGTTTTAGCAATAAGAAAATCAATATTTTCTTCCATAACTCAGAAAAAAATGCTAAAAGTTCACAAACTTCAACTCAGGCCCCAAGTTCCTAAAAGTTTCAATCTTCCATTCATTCAAATGCCCCAACCAAACACCTGAAAGATGCTCTAACCATACATTTGAATTATTTCATCATATATATCGGCCAGGATTGTAGCGTAACATTTCAAGAAGACAAATATTTTCTTTTTTATATTAACCCTAACCATCATCCCCAAAACCTCTAATCATACGTTCATTCAATATTCATCATTGATTTCTTCTTGAATACACAAAAATACTTCAATTCATTTATGTGCCAACCTTGGAGAGCGATTGGCAACATCTATTTGTACCCCGGTAGTGCTCAAATCACTTTTAAGGCAGTATGATTACACACGACATAGGTTCAATATTATTATTGCTTTCGTTTATTCAATTGTTAGGCAGATTCCTCCAACAATTTAAAAGCGATTTTCGATTTCAAATCACCCAACTAGAGATTATGAATCTGTCAAAAATTATTCCTAATTTGTCGAAACTTGAACCACTAGACGGAACCAATTACCGTCATTGGTCTCAAAAGATGTTAATCTTTTTCGAGCATTTGGATATAGATTATGTTTTGCCCTTGAAGATCCATCCAAATATTATGTTCAATCAGCCCCTATTCAGATTATTGCTTCATCTTCATCCATGCCGTCAACAGAAACTGTTAAAAAATATGAGAAGGATAACAAGGCTGTTCGTGGTCATTTATTAAATCATATGACCAACAATTTATTTGACTTGTTTATTGAATACAAATCTACAAAGGATATTTGGGATACATTGAATAAAAGATACGGGTCTGATGATGCGAGAAGGAAAAAATATGTGGTAGGGAATTGGTTGTGGTTCCAAATTACTAATGATCGATCAATAATGGATCAAGTGCACGATTATGATCTTGTGGCTGCTATTTTATCTGAATGAATGAAGATGTGTGAAGTCTTACAAGCAAATGTTCTGTTAGAGAAATTTCCTCCATCCTGGAGTGATTACAGAAATTATCTCAAACACAAGAAAAAAGACATGTCTTTGCAAGAACTAATTGGTCATATGCGAACTGAAGAGGCTAACCAACTCAAAGATAAGCTTTCCAACATTTCTTTAAATAATTCTAATGTTAATCTTATTGAGTCCTCAGGAACTGAGAAGGGTAATAAGTATAAGGGCAAAGACAAGAAAAATTACAACTTTAAAAATTATGGGAAAGGAAAAGGGAAGCTCAGTGTTTCAAAAAATGATGGAAAATTCAAGAAAAAACCGTCTCCATGCTATGTATGTGGGAAAACTGGTCACAAAGCTTATCAATGTCATGAAAGGAAAGATCAAGGTGCTCAACTAAATGTTGCTGAAAATGAAGAAATAATTGCTGCTGTGATTGAACTGAATATGGTGGAAAGCAAAACCGAATGGATCTTAGACTCTGGGGCTTCAAGGCACTATTGCAACAACAAGAGTTTAATGTCCAATTTTCAAGAAGTGGTCAATGGTGAACCGGTTTACATGGGAACAAGGGACACGGCTGGAGTTCACGGCAAAGGGAAGATTCTTCTAAAACTTACTTCTGGAAAAACTTTAACTTTATCTGATGTTTTATATGTTCCTTCTCTTCGTAGGAATATAGTATCTTGGGTAGTTCTCAACAAAGTTTCCCTGAAACAAGTAATAGAATCTGATAAAATTATTATTTCAAAGAATGACAACTTTGTTGGGAAGGCCTATCTTAGTGGTGGATTATTTGTGATGAACACTGTTAAGATCTGATAGAGGTGGTGAATATATTACTAACACTTTTAAAGAATTTTGTGAACAAAATGGTATTATACATGAGTTTAGTGCACCTTATGTTCCTGAACAGAATGGTATAGCCGAACGAAAAAACAAAACCCTTAAAAATATAATGAATGCTATGCTTTTAAGTTCGGAGATATCTGATAACATGTGGGGGGGAAGCTGTTTTATCTGCTTGTCATGTAATTAATAGAGTTCCACCTAAAGGAAAAGACAAAACACCATATAAACTATGGAAAGGCTATGCTCCTAATTTAAAATTTATTAAAGTGTGGGGGTGTTTGGCTAAAGTTGGATTGCCTAATTTTAAAAGAACCAATATTGGATCTAAAACTATAGATTCGGTATTTGTTGGTTATGCTCAAAATAGTGCTGCATATAGATTCATGTTATTAAATCTAGAGATGCTGAATTTTTTGAAAATGAATTATCCTTGAAAAGAGGTAAAGATATTGTGTTATCTAATGCTATGTTGTCTGCTAATAAACCATCTTCTAGTTCAATTAATGAGATTATTGATAATATTAAGCCTAGAAGAAGTAAGAGATGTAGAACTCAGACTAGTTATGGACCAGATTTTGTTACAACCTTTTTTAACTGAAAACTTTCAGATTGATATGCTTAATGAGGAATTTGTTTCTGTATACTTGATAGAAAATGATCCTAAAACTTATCAAGAAGCTGTAATTTTTGTTGATGTTGGTTTGTGGAAAGAGGCAATTAAAAGTGAACTAGATTCTATATTATTTAATAATACTTGGGAATTAACTGAATTGCCTAAAGGGACTAAGCCCATTACTAGTAAATGGATTTTTAAGAAAAAACTACGACCTGATGGAACTATTGATAAATACAAGGCTAGACTTGTAATTAGAGGTTTTACTCAAAAAGAAGGAATTGATTATTTTGACACATTCTCCGGTAACTAAGATCACAACTATTAGGTCACTTATTGCTTTAGCATCTATACATGATCTAGTTGTTCATCAAATGGATGTTAAAACAGCTTTTTTAAATGGTGATTTAGATGAGGAGATCTATATGTTACAACCTGAGGGTTTTATTATTTCAGGTCAAGAGAATAAAGTATGTAAACTTAAAAAATCTTTATACGGGTTGAAACAAGCACCTAAAAAATGGTATGAAAAATTAGATAATACCTTAAAAATGGATGGTTATTTGGTGAATAATTATGATTCGTGTGTATACTCTAAACAATTTGAATCAGGATATGTCATTATATGTTTATATGTGGATGATATATTGATTTTTGGTGCTAATGTAAATGATGTCAATAAAACCAAATCTTTTTAGAGCATCTCCACCCATTAGTTTTTGGTGACATGGCATGTGGTTTGGATTGGTTTATGGGTGGAGACAAACGTTTGTGTTAGGTTTGGTTTGCATTCTCAAACTTTCGAGAGGTGGGTTTGTAGTGGCCCCACCACAACCACTACACACAAATCATATATATATATATACACATATATATACATATTTATTATATTTTAATTGGGTTTAGATTGGTTTATGGATGGAGGAAAAGTGAGGTTTTTTGGTGAAAAGTTTAGAATATGATGTGGTGATGATGTGGGGGTTTGAATTGGTTTATGGGTGTGGATGCTTTTATCATCTAAATTTGAGATGAAAGACATGGGTGAGGCTGATGTAATTCTAGGAATTAAAATAAAAAGAAATCAATATGGTATTTCTTTAAATCAATCACACTATGTTGAACAAGTACTTAAAAAGTTTGGTTATTTTGATGTAAAACCCGTAAGAACTCCTTATGATCCTAGTGTACACCTTAAAAAGAATGAAAATGAAGGTGTATCACAACATGAATATGCAAGGATCATAGGAAGTGTTATTTTTTTAATGAACCACACTCGACCAGACATAGCTTATACAGTTAGTAGACTCGGTCGTTATACACATAATCCTAGTAAGGAACATTGGGATGCGGTTCATCGATTATTAAGGTATCTTTTAAGTTTGCATTATAATAAATTTCCAGCCGTGTTAGAAGGATATTATGATGTTAATTGGGTCTCTGATAATGATGAAGTAAGTTCTACTAGTGGGTATGTGTTTATGTTAGGAGGTGGTGCAATTTCATGAAAATCTTCTAAACAAACATGTATTGCACGCTCCACTATGGAGTCTGAATTTATTGCTCTTGAGTTAGCAGGGCAAAAAGCATAATGGTTGAGAAGTTTATTAGGTGATATTCCATAATAGGGAAGGGAGGTAACTCCTATTCATTGTGATTCACAGGCCGCTATAGGTGTCGCCAAGAATGATGTGTATAATGGCAAGAAAAGACACATACGCCTAAGACATGGTTCGGTAACACATATGTTGAGAGACGGTGTTGGAATTTGTGAGATCTGAAAGAAATTTGGCAGATCCATTAACTTAAGCATTGACTAAAGGTTTGGTCTTATCAACGTCGAGGGGGATGGGGCTTAAACCCAATAGTGAGGATCGTATGGTGGGCACTCACAGTGGTCAAACGAAACCATATGAATCCTAATTTACACTACATTCTCATCCCTATGGCAAAAGGTAGTGTTTTTAAATTAAGGTTGAGAATTATATCTCTTAATGAATTCATAGTCTAATAAGGTGGTTCTTTGAGACGAACTTGATGAATTCACCGTAAATGTGTAGAGGTTGAACATTCTTATGTTCTTAATGATTTCAAACCAAAATGTGGGTTAGTCAATGTATGAGGTAGGCTTTTGATTGAAATCACCTATGTGAGTGTGAAGGTGGGGCCGCTTTCTATAAGAGATATGGGATATCTCTTTAGATCACTCATGAATTCCAAGGTTTGTAAATGGCCACCTAATTTATTTTAGTACCGCGAAGATTGAATAGAATACCGGGTTTGGTATGTGTTGTGGGGGTGTCATCTGAATTCATTAAGTTCAAGAGTTATTCACTTAATGAAATTCTAATGTTGCCTCACTCCACTACGTGTTAATTCAAATTGTAAGATATTAACACTTATGTACAAAACGAATTCAATATATGATCAGAATATTTTAAACTGTTGTGACTATCTTTTTGTGGGAGATTGTTGGAATAAAAAGAATAAAAAAAAAGTCAACTATTTAATATTATTAAATATAAAATTAATATATATTAATATTAAACTATCTTCCTATTCCATTCCAATCTCACGGTGTTATGTTTTCAATTTTCTTCAAGTTAGGAGAGTTTTTTTTATCAAAGCAGCAAAAAAAGTCTGTTCTGGAACAAACCACTTGAACCATATATCGACTAAAACAATGATCAACATGCAAAGTCATCAATGTATATCAGTTATATAAAGCTGGATAAATAGTACCGGAATGACATCACTCCAAAGAGTTAGGTGTTCAATCATAGATAAACACTTGAACAACTTAATCATGGTAGATTTTTCATCCATGATAAACTCACGTGTGAAAATAAGCTGCAGAAACATACTATATTCATATAAGTTTCAAAATCCGAAGAGAATGAGTAAGAAGTTACTTACCACGCTCTTAAGTGACGGACATTTCGATAAAAGATGTAGGAGAGTTTTTATGGAGTCATGGAGACCCATACATGATTCACGGATAAGGTTGTAAGGCTACCAAATCCATTAATATCGGTTGAGGATCAAATTTACACCATTGGAGAAACAATTCCGTTAAGTGATTTTTTCTTATTTAATATCGATTCTCTTCTACATTTTTTTCTTAATTTAAACCATCTTTTTTAAGCTGCTTTACTACGACTTTACTTTTCTGATTTTTTCTTCTGATTGCAAAACCGTGATAAACCGAACTAATGCCCTACTTATAGCACGAACGAACTTTTATAGGATTTGGTTTTTCTTTTACTGTTTAACTTAAATTAAACTAAATAATTATTTGTAATTTTTAAAATGTTTTCCCTTGCATTAATGAACTAAAATTTTTTAAAATGTTTTCCCAATCATTTTAAGATGTAATTTTTAAAAGTTCAATGACATCAAACATGTGTCTACCCTTTTAGACATACTATTACCATAATTTTTTTGTCTTTCTTTTTAGGGAAAATTTCCAAAATAAACATTTATGAAAACAAATTTCTAGTTTTAGGTGTTATTTGTGAAAAATTCCAGAAATAAGTATTATAAACTAGTCATGACGAGTAGTTTGTAGAACCAATTAAAAGTTGTCGCGTGTCCTTAAACTAACCGTAGCGAGCACGTTCAGTAATCATTTACTCGTCACGACTAATTAAGTTTCATGTCTTGTAATCAACGCCCATGAATAATTCATAAGTCCTTTAGTCGTGACGACTAGTTTACCCGGTTTCCATTCACTGCACGAGTAGTTTATTAGTAGTTAACTCGTCGTGACTAGTTTAACCTTATAATCTACTCGTCGCGATTAAAGGACTTATGAATTACTCGTGGGCGTTGATTACGAAGCATTAAATTTATTTAGTTGTGACGAGTAAATGATTAGTGAACGTGGTCGTTACGGTTAGTTTAAGGACACGTGACAAGTTCTAATTGGTTTCTACAAACTACTCGTCACGACTAGTTCATAATACCTATTTCTGGAATTTTCTGCAAATGATATCTGAAACTAGGAATTTGTTTTCATAAATATTTTGGGAATTTTCTCTTCTTTAATGAGTACGCTAAAACTAACGGTATAACGAGTATACCAAAACTGACCGAATAAAATCCACATCATTACGAGTACATCTGATTCTACTCCAGCGTGGGGATTTTTTTTTTGAAAGGTAAAAAAAATATCTGGAATATTTAACATTATAAATAATAATTATATTTTAGAAAAGAATTATCTGGAATATTAAAATCGAATCAGATCTGAACAAGCTTCATAAAGTGAACTCATCTTATCACATCTCATCTCATCTCATCTCATCTCATCTCAGGACCTCAACTACTGTACCCCAGATCTCATCTCCAAGGTTCGTTATTTGACTTTAGATCTATCTCCTCCTCGTTTTATTCTGTTAATCTGTTTATAAGTAGACCCCAACATCTATGTTTTGTGCATCTTCTATCGTTTTGTTTTATGGTTTTAATTGTATTTTGAGTACTTGGATCTGAATTAAAACTTTCCTTTTATCTTTGACTGATTTCTTTGAATAAACATAGAAAATATGGATTTGTTTGGCATGGTTGAATATATTTTTATTGTTTTTGTTGATTAGATTTGATTTGTATTATCTATATATCTTCATATTGAATTAATTTAATAATTTATGTTTTATAGGCCTGGCAAACCCAACTTGCAATCCTGATGGAATTCAAACGAAGAAAAAAGAAAAAGAAAACAATAAGAAATGCTTTTCAGTTATGGAATCGTGATGTATTTCTAAGCTTCAAAGAAGATGGTGCATACAAGACGTTGGTGGATCATCTTTATGCAGCTCTTGTAAGCTGACTCACCTAGTTGAGGAGAGAGCGCCACGGACATGTATCCCTTGATGGTATTTCCAATCGAATTAACCAGATGTTAGCCGGATCACATGATTGGTTTGGTGAGGGAAGCCGGATAATAATCTCAACTAGATAAGGGAGCCGAATAATAATCACAACTAGAGAGTAGGGACAATCGTTTATTTATGATATTATGATAGTTTGCTAAATGAGGTTCAGAATTCAAAGTTCAAATTTCCAGTTAGAGAACTGAATAATAATCACAACTAGAAGAGGGAACCGAATAATAATCACAACTAGAGAGTATGGTCAATCGTCGATTAATATTTGCTTGTTAAATGACGATGAGACTGTCAAGTGTACCAAGAGTACCTACAAGTCTCCCGTTAGTTTTTGTGTTAGATAATGATATCTAATTGAATATGAAGTTTATGTACATAGATGTTTTTGTTTGAGATAATGATATATACGATTGAATATGAAGTTTATGTACATAAATATGATGTTCCTCATGATTGATTGGCTTGGTTATTTGATTTGAATTTTTAAATGTTGTATGACATTTTATTAAGTTTTCTTGTATGGTATAATGCAGATTGTTTAGATTTTGTTTGGCATCCTTTTCAGATTTTATAGTACAGTGTAATGGGCATAACAAGAATGATAAAAGGTTACAGCTAAGTTGGTTTGTGGTACAAGAGGTTTGTAGCTATCAAAAGGTTTTTTTTTTTTTTTTTTTTTGAGTCTAATGTAGCTAGCTGATTGTTAATGTGGAATTTGCTTCTTTAGTTGGCCGAGGCACGTTTTCAAATTAACCTATTAAGTATTTGAAATTGCCAACTTTGTGTATTAATTGTAAACTTGAAGTATGCTATGTACTTACCAGCGTGAGCATATCTTTTGCTTTATTGGATTTGATGTTCTTAATCACCACCTGGTATGCTCAGAGTGAGATCTTCTTAAAGTTTAAATGGTTTGGATGCATGCATGTATTCATGAAGTAAACACTACATGGAATCTCATGAATTCAGGAGGAGCGTGAATTGTAGATGTATGTACGGTTTGGTTTTCACTTAAAAACTATTGATCGTTAACTGATAGGTTCAGTTTGGCTAATTCGGTTTTGTAGATGCATGTAAGCATAGCCTAACCAAAAAAGCCGGTTATCAAGAAAAGAATTATCCAACCGTTGTTGATCGAATCCTTTTCTTTAGTTATTTAAGTTCAATTACTTATAATTCGACTAATTTGTTTTTCTACTCATCCTAATACCTTAACCAAATTGACCATTTTTGAAACGACATGTGTCCAATTTTGTCAAAACCCGTTCTGACTCAAAACTAAAATGAGCATTTCTTAAAAAGACTTGTCTTATTCAAACCCTTTCTAACCCGTTACCCGACATGACCGGCCAGTTTTGCTAGGTATAATTATTACAACCTA
>NW_027496860.1:0-109118 GCF_021521415.1 Bidens hawaiensis | reverse complement strand
CTCGTTGATTTAATTGTTTGTGTTCCATTGTTTGTTCAGTTGAAGTTAAAAAAAATAAAAACAAATATGATCCATTCGTGTTCGTTCGATTCGTTTACAAGTCAAACTCCAAATTATAAGCACTAATTCGTGTCCGTTTGGAACAACATCCTGGAACATTTATATAATCAAATAAATAGTATAAACAGTATAAATGTTGATCTGGCAACTGTACAATAAAAAAACTTAACAAAAGAACTTAAAAGTACCTGCCAACAAACATTTTTTTCATTTTGACATATAGTATCTTCCCTTTAATGTCCAATTCACTTGCAAAGTCAAACACAAACCTGTTTTTGAACAATTAAGTAATAAATTTCAATCAGTAACAGATTAGATAAAAGAAAATATATGTATATTGGAAACAACATAAGAAAATATTATAAGCACACCAACATGAATTCCATTTAAAGATGACTCCGAGGATGCAGAAAACAATTTTCTTAAGATTTTTGACACTTCTTTTTCCTCATTCAACAATATCCATTCTTCAAAATTTTCTACAAAAGAATCCGACAAAAACCACCAAAATCCAAGACAAAGTGGTATTAGATATATTAATAAAAATGGTTATAAAATCATGAAGAAATGAAAATGTACTAATAATAAAATAATTAATTGTACCAAGTAAACAACTACATTCCAACAGAATCACCAATTAAATCCTGCAATGTGAAGTAAATAATCACTCAATAACCTTAAAAAGATTAATTAACTAATAAATGTACCCGGAATTCCTTTAGCAATGGACTGATGGCAAATCATGAACCCGTACACTTCAATTCCTAGCAATTAGACAGATCCATACAAACAAATTAGCAAGTACCAAAATGGAGAAACACAGTTCAAACACCCGACTCCAAAAATCAACAATCAATCAAGAAAAACAAAAACCCTAGAAATCGATGGTCACTGTGTGTGAAATCTGGCATAAAAACACAAAATCATCAAATAAAATCAAAAAGCAAAACCGATACATACCTAAAAGAGTTATTTCAACATGGCCCAAACTATGGCAGGCGTCGATTTGGTGGATGTTTTAAGTCGAGGAGGAGAACGTGACGGTGGTGACATACCAACAGATGAAGAGAGGAAACTAAAAAATTGGAAATTGAGTTTAGTTTTCATAGGCGGGAATTCAAAAGGTTGGCCAGTTGTGGGTAACAGAGTTGTATATTAGGCTTGCAAACTTGTAAAACTCTTATTTTTAAGAGTTTTGGGTAAAATGACTATATTATTCTTCCTATATCTGTTTTAATATAGTATAGATATCATTATGATAACCTTCCTTTTGTAGCTGATGGTGGATATTATATATCCTAAAATGCAATATATTGGAACCTGGCCTGACCCGACCGGTGTTGCTGCCTGTCCGGGCCATACATACAACCCGTTTCTCTAATGGGTCAGCTAGGTTTTGCGGTTGGCGGTTACACCGGACATAATGACCCGGCGGGCGGACCGATAAAAATGTTATTTTTTTCTAGTCAGAACTATATAATACGAGTTTTAAAAAACCAAAACCCTAATTCATTTATTCGGAAACGCCGCTCCCAAAGATCAAAACACTCCCATGAGCCCGAACATCTGTCCCCACTTCGTAAATTCATCAATTTGAAGTTCGAAAATTAGTCGTTAGTCATCACTTCGTCCCAATCGTTATTCTTAGCACTTAATTCGTCATCCAAAGGTAAGTGACCTGTTATCATTATGTTCAATTTGGTTATTAATTCAGAATCTATTGTGAATCTATTATAAATCTCTCATAGAGAATATTATCTATTGAATCTGTTATGAGTACTTATGAATGGATTATGAATTTAGATTATGAATATGTTATTGACTTATGAATGGTTTACGAATTTAGATTATAGATACGTATTGAATTTGCTATCTATTGAATCTTTATAGGTTATCGCCATATATTTTGTAATGGACTCACATTTGGTATCATCATATGAAGAACCACCCCAATCTCAGGCTAGTGTTCAATCGAGCAATCGTATTAAAACAAACATCACTTGGAGATATGTTACTGAAATGAAGATGAATTGGGGAGAAAGGTTAGAGTGTGTATGCTATGTGGTAAAGATTTCATGGAGGAGTATTAATAGACTGAAGCAACACTTGGCTGGAGTAAAGGAACAAGTTATTGCATGTTCAAAGGTTCCCGCTGATGTTCGGTTTGCTATGAAAAATGCATATGATCAAAGTTTGCAAGCCCCAAAAGGAAAAAGTTTAGAAATAGATGAAGGGTAAGAAAATACCCCACAACTAGCTCGGTTGAAAAGGAAAGTGTCTTCTACGTCAAAGAACCGGCCATGGGAAAGTAACCACAAAGCTCCTCAACCTCCAATCAAAACAACATGGCAAACTAAAGAGAGTGCATGATACATATTTAGTTGTTGCTATGTTGTTTTATCATGCTTATATACCAATAAATGTTGTTAATTATTCTTTCTTCCCGATCGCAATGAACAAAGTAGCTTCAATGAGGCATGGGCATATGGGGCCCTTTTATCATGCATTGCGTGTGACGTTACTGAAAGATGCTAAAGCAAGTGTGACACTCATAATTGAAGGTCAAATGACGATGTGGTCATAAACTGGTTGCACTGTTATGAGTGATGGATGGCGCGATAGTAGACAAACACCTCTTATAAATTTATTGGTCTATTGTCCAAGAGGGATTTCATTTGTTAGATCTGTTGATGCGTCAGATATTGAGACCAATGCTGGAAATCTATGCATTTTGTTTGGGGAGATTGTTGAAATGTTTGGTTATAGGAATATTGTCCAATTGGTCACCGATAATGCTGCTAATTACAAGGCTGCAGGAAGATTGTTTTGTGAGAAATATCTTTTGCTCACTTGGTCACCGTGTGCAGCCCATCGTATCAACTTGATTTTTAAGGATATATCAGAGATACTTTATGTGGCTGAATTGGTTCAGATTGCGTCTAGGATTACTGTTTTTATATATAATCACTAGGTTATAAACCCGTGTACTGCACATGGTTGGGTATAAAAATGTTGAAATTTATAAAATTTGATAACTACATCTTATATTTAAATACTTACATTTTCAATTTACGTATTAATTTACATTTGCAACTTAGAAACATTAGTTGCTCCATAACAATTATAAAAATAATGTCTTTTAGTTACCAACATATGTGTTTAAAGTGGTCATATATAAGCTTGGAATGGACTCAATCCTAAAAAAAGATGAAAAAAAGGGAAAGACATAATTTATAATCATTTCTTACCAAAAGATAAAAACAACACAAGCTTCCACTGAGCATTGTGTGTGTAAATAATTCAACCAATCACCATAAAAAAGTTGTATAAGTTTTTGCTATTTTTATAAAAAAGCTCATATGTGATGCAAAAATTGACATTGCAAATCTCAAAGAAAGTGGCTATGTTAAAAAAAACTTGTTTATAGAGTATAAAATCAAGTAAGAAAAAATATGCACTTACACATGTAGCTGATATTTCTTCCAGGTTCATCCAAATGTCCTTCACATCAGAATATGTAAACCTGATAAAATAATAACATGATTGCTTGTCGTATTTTATTAATTCTAATACTCCTAAGTATATTAAGCATAGAAAGGAAACTTAGTTCAGATGCCATGAGATAATGATTGAAGCTAACATGGCATAATGAACCCCTGGTTATGAACAAATTACGCCATGCTGCTACTGAGGCTTCGTCGTTGACATCATTAAAGAAAACGCGAATCTTTCTCAAAGGGTCTGTAACTGCCTGACGCAAAAAGAAACTGCAAATTAAGGCAGAAGATGATGAATGGCAAACCATGACGATGATGAACAACGTGCGCCATTGAATTGAATATTTATTCCCAATCTTGTGCGTGATTCAATTTGGGTAAGGTAATTCGGTCTATGTTCAGTGTGTTGATGCAGGTTGCAACAATAGATAAAAAAAATGAGGCGTGGGGATTTTAAACTTAAAACTGACTTAAAGAGTTTTTCTCAGAAACTGTCTTCAACCTCCGCTTAAACCCGTTCTTTACGTTTTATACCTTGGTGAAGCCACGTGTCAGAAATACAGGGATATGAAAATAAAAGGAGGCGTTTTTGTGTGCATGACACCTGTCCAAAAAGAACTTTATTTTATTACATTAGTAGATAAGTGGCCTTTGAATTGATTGAGGAAAATACTAGGTTGGACATAAATCTTGTATGACCATAAACTTGATTTGCAAGCTATGGTTACTTCTAATGATTTCAAGAAAGTCTTGAAATTAGCAAAAGCTAAGGATGTGAAACAAACAATCTTAAGTTAACAATTTTGGAATAATTGTATGGTAACGGTGAAGGTGATGCCACCCATCTTGAAGCTTTTGCGCATTTGTGACTCTGATGAACAACCTTCATTAGATTACTTATTTGAAGGTTTGACCCATGCAAGGAAAGGGATTGAAGAGTTGTTTCGCAGGGAAAAAAACATTGTGAAGTGTATACTAAATTACTTGATTTTCATTGGAACATGATGTTGTGTAGGAGTCTTCATGCTACTACTTATTGGTTAAATCCAATATTTCAATATGATTACGTAAATGCCACTAAAAAGAATAATGCATTTAAGTGTGCTTGATATGATTGAGAAAAAGATGCATTTAGATTCCGTGAAGCTTATGTCACAGTTACACGAATTAAGTGATCGAGAAGGTTAATTTGGGAGACCATCGGCTTTGCCCACGCCTGAAGAAAAATCCACCTATTAAGTTTTTTGTATACTATTTTTTATTTAGCAATCATTTTAATATAATCAATTTTAATGTTATGCTAATTTTTAATATCAGATGAGTGGTGGATATTGTATGGTGAAGATGTCCCAGAGTTACGAGAACTTGCAATAAGAATTTTATATCATATGAGGAACCGTTCATTACAACTTTTGTCTACAAGATAGCTATGATATAACCCAAACATTTGTTATATATATTTGTTTGCATACATTAAGTTGTTACTTAACATTTCAATTCATTAGGGTTAATGATCAAAAAAGGATATACGACCCTATTGATTACGAAAGCATTGATAAAATTGACTTTTAGATAATTGATGAAGATGAGGAAGGTGAACTTGATTATTATGAGTTGGAAAGTATGCTAGAAGAAGAGCGACCATGTAACAATTGAGCGTCACAAACACATGATGAAGGTTAGTATTTTACTATTTTTAACTTTTAAGATACAACCAATTTTGGTTTGTTTTGTCAATTCTTTAAATTGTAGACGAAGCTTTCAATGATGAAGTGATTGAATTGGAGGATGAGGAGATGGAGGATGATGACAATGGCGATTTTCATGCTTTCTAAACACATTGGATGGAGCTTTAGGTTATTTTTTGTTTTAGACTTGGATGTTGATTTAAGAAATTAAGATATTTATGTTTTAAGACTAATATTGTGACATATTTTAGGATTGTTGGATTGTGATGTATGTTTTGGAAGACTTATTTATGTTTTAATACTAAGATTGTGATGTATGTTATGGATTTTTGGATTGTAATGTATGTTTTTATTGATACATCGTTTTGCATCTCGATCTTTGATTAAAGTATTTTGTAGTTAGACTAATGTATAGGGGTCTTTTGGTTAATGTATTAAAGTAACATTTTGTATTGTATGACTCATTCGTTAGAATAGATAATAACGAATGAGCTACGTGTTTTTATTCATTCTTATTCATTAGGGGATGTTAACGAATGAGGGTAGCGTATGTGTTCATTCGTTTAGTTAGCGAATGATAGTAATGTATTGATAGCGAATGAGCCTCATTCGTTAGGGAATGTCTAACGAATGAGCTAATCGTCTATACATACCCTATATGTTTATTTCTACTTAACAGTTCTAATTTATTCCATTTCCCTCTTGTTACTCTGCCCAAATATCCTCTCAATACACACACTTAAACATAGTTAACGTAAACCAAAATGTATTCATATCAATAGACTAGATCCGTAACGTAATAAGCTTCTAATCAATCAAATCAAGGCTTCTCAAGTGGTATCAGAGCTTGATGTCTGATTGAGTACATTTAGGATTGAATTTCGATTCAGTTGATGTGTAATTAGACTGTTAGTTGTGGTTAATTGTATCCTAATTGATATACGACCTATTCGATACATAATTTGATCAATTAAGGTACTCAATCATGATAATTGTACCTGATTTTGACTTAAGATAGTTTGGAATGATTCAATTGTCATATAGACAAGTTTAATTGTATTGTTAATCAGTGATTCGTTAAAATCAGTTTTAGCGAGAAACTATTCATCGCGTTAAGTGCACTTTGGCTCAGTTGGATTAGATTTGAGTGGTTTGTGGTGTTCGGACTGGTATGTTCAGGTTCGGATTTGGATTTCGAGTTGATTGAGTGGTCAATTGTGTGAATTGGTGGTGAATTGAACGTGTTTTGGATTGGATTACAGTGGTTTGAGATTGGTTTAAATCTAGAAATGATGAACATGATGAATGATCATTCGTTATTTTCTTGATTACATTCGTTCTTTTTAATCTACATTCTTTAGACAGTTATTAAGTTGTTATAACCACTTCTAACAACCTATTCATTACATTGTAGCTCATTCGTACACTGTTCACTTATTCGTGTCATTCACATTCGTTTACACATTCGCCCTTCTCACATTCGTGATTAGTGTTCCTTATTCGTTAGCCTATTCGTTATTTGTTACATCACATTCATTACTCTTTCATTCCTTATTTCCTATACGTTTGAAGAGTACCATTTGACATCTCATTCGTGGTGTTCATTCGTTACAAGATCATCTCATTTGTTATCCAAGGTTTCTCATCCGTTCTCTCAGTTTGTTAAATTGACAGTTTTAACCCTTGAAATTGTAAAAGTTTAAAATTATGATTGATCTTTATGCTTTAGCATCTCATAACTCATTCATGCAGCAGATGCTGACCACTGACTCTTAGATCGGGTCTCACACTAAATGCCCGAGACTCAGTAAGGTGTGTGATTTTCTGAAGTGGGAAGCTAGATTTAAAGCACATTTGGGAACCCTTCATCCCGATTGTATGCAGAGTTTGGAACATGAGTATGTACCGATAATCGTGAACTCTGTTACACCGGATAATAATGAGAAGTTATTTTCTCAAATGTGTGTTGAGGAAAAGAAAGCTTATGAGATTGACACTATAGATTATTATACTTTGACCATGGCTTTACCCAAGGCTATTTTCACCAGTTTAGTCACATTTAAATTTGTTTTAAACTGTATCAAGCGTTGAAGTCAAGAAGCATGGGAAACCCAAAGGAGAGCAAGAAATCCATGTTTAAGTACCCGTTTAGAAACTTTAACTTAATTCATGGAGAGACTGCTGGTGAACTGATCACAAGATTTTGACATCTAGCTGCTTATATGTACAATTTTACTATTCTTCCAACTAATAGTGATCTCGTTGATACTCCGAAGTATTCTCTACCTTCATCTACCTGATGGTCGTTACAGAAAATAGGTATTTTAAGACTGAAAGACTAACTAGAAATGAGTTTATACAAAAGTTGGAGGAAAGGGAGTTTGAGTTAAAATGCCAAGAGTCATCAAATGGTAATCAAGACCCTACTTTATATAGAGGAGTTAATCCTATCACTAAAAGTGCACCAACCTCTACTCCAATCACTGCCTTTTACTCTCAAACAACTCGAAGCATTCCTTAAGTAGCTGCTGTTGAACCTCATATATTGCCAAATTCATCTTGTGGTTCCATTCCACATGTTACACCACCTGCTAACGTAAACATGAAAGAAGCTAAAAGCACTTTGCTTTCATGGGAGCGTTCATGACTTCATATGAACAACTGGTGGGAGGACAAGTTGCTTACAGTGTCATGACTATGATCAGGTTGACCCTGATGATATTGAGTTAATGGATCTAAAATGGAACATGAAAATGATCATGAAAAAGATAAAGAAGTTCATGCAAAGAACTGGTAAAGATTTGCCAGCAATGGGCAAGAGAATTGGCTTTGACAAGCTGAAAGTCAAAGGCTATAACTACCAAGAGTTTGGTCACTTTTCCAAGGAGTGTGACAAGCCCAGAAAGGAATATTCTCTTGGATCAAGAGATAGAAACTTCATCACCAACAAGAAGTATAATAACAATGAGTCCAAAGAGAAACCTAACAGTTTTGAGTCTGCTAAACCTAGAGGCCCCATGACGCACGCCCCCGTGATGAGTCACCATGTACGATCTGACAAATCATTAAAGGCAACTGGACACTGGGGTGTGCCTCCCTCTACACGGGGCCATGCCTGGTCACCCAAACTGCCACTAAATAGAGGAGCATGTTGCACTCATTTGGTGTGCTTGAAGAACACTTCTATACGGGTTTCTCTTATAAAAACTCCCACTTTACACTCATATTGAAGGTCTTGTGGAGACTTTGAAGGCATGAAGGTTATCATCACCATCATCCATCATCATCATCATTCATCACCATTGAAGAATAGAGATTTATTCACATTTGGTTAGATTGCTCTAGTTTGATCATGTGTTTGTTATCTTCATCTCTTTTGATGTTCATAATTATGCTCATTATGAGCTAAACTCCATTTACCATCTACTTTCTATGAAGAAGCTTTGTTCCACTTGATTATTATATAGAATATGTGATTTAGTTTAGTAAAGTACACAGTTTTAATGAAAAATGCTTTATCACTTTAACTCAACAAATAAAAGTTGATGATTAACAATCATTCATGTTCTTGGAGACTAGAAATGGTAACTTATTCAAGATAAAATTGGATCCTTATATTATTTTTAGAAATGATGAGATATAAGCTATGATCTATTTCTCTAGTTTTGATAATTTTGAAATAACATTGTTAACACGATTAATTAGGTTATCATGCTAGTTAAAAAATCATATGTTAAAGGAATGTGTAATTATAACCAACTTAAATCAACCAAAGGGAGGTTGGACTAAACTGTAACCACCTGAAGGTGTTAGAATTGATATTTGAGAAATCAAAGTCAATCCTAATCTTTCTACTTTACTAAACTACTTGCCTACTTAAATTGACATTCTTGTGGTAGTATGAGATTAAGCAAGGGTGGACTTGAAAATATGCATGCTACTTTCTTTTATGTCATAGAATATTTCCCCTAGAAATGAGGGGCTAATCTATCGTATATTATTAGGGCAAGTTTATAATATATTTACGTTAATAATCATCAAGGAAAAATGGAGTGGATTCTTGACCTTAGATGGTAACCTTCATATAATTGAATTACTCATTTATAATTTCTCTTCTTGTCACCTACATATTATATATATAAGTATTTTTATTTTATAAAAAGTTTAAAAATCAACCTCAAAATGATTAGCCTCTCCGATTGAAGTAAAACGAAGATTCACTATTAGATTCACTATTCTACATATACGATATGTAAACTTGCCTATTTTGTGTGTGTTTAGTCTTAGTAGAAATCACTTTTATAAATTTAAAACACGATCATGTGCAAAAGTAAAATCCTCATTCCAACCATTTTAAACATATCGCACGCACTACATCCAGTTTTTGGCGCCGTTGGCGGGGACACGGTACGTTTCTAAGAACGATCCAAGTTTTAATTTTATCATTTTTTATAAATTGTATAAATTTCTAACTATTATTTTTTTTACTAACTATTAGATTAGAAAATGTTTTTAAGGCTAGCCTAACCTTTACTTTAGCTTATCTTCAACTGACCATTAGTTTAATTTAAATTGCTTAAATTTGATTTAATCCCATGTATGTCCTCTACATTCAGACCTGAGCTTGTTTCTCCAATTTCTAAACCGGAACAACTTTTTCGCCGAAGAATACGCAAACGGATTGCAGAAACCGCCAAAACAATCAAAGACGAATCAGTATAAGCCACGACATCTGGAGAAAGTCAAACCGCAATAATGATGGAGGCACAAAACAATGAACCAAACATGAGCCAGTATGCCAAGCCAACCCTCGAAGGCTACGGCAATGGAGTGGCTCTACCCGAAATCACCGAACATTTCAAAATCAAATCAAGCACCATTCATATGGTGGAAAATTCAGTTCAATTTCATGGTCTCCTCGACGAAGACCCTCTTTCTCATATATCTCGATTCTTATGAATCTGCAAAACCTTTTAAATTCAAAATTGTTCAAAAGATCAAATCAAACTCAAACTCTTTGATTTCTCTCTAAGTGGTCAAGCCCTAGAATGGATAAAATCTCTTGCTTCTGGATCCATCACCAACTGGGACCAGATGGTTGAACAGTTTCTCCTTAAATACTTTCCGCTTGATAAAACTGCCAAATATCGAGCCAACATTACCGGGTTTCGGACCGATGATGATGAATCGTTACACACAGCATGGGAAAGATACAAAATTCTTCTGAGAATATGCCCACATCCTGGACTCAGCGTATGGTTACAAGTACAAACTTTCTTTAACGCATAATCCAGTCAAAACCCATCGACCATGTTGCCGATGGACACCTGGGATCTAAATCACCGAACAAAGCATTTGAAATCATGGAGAAGGCAGCAAAGAAGAGTTTTGCTTATAACCCACCAAGATCTACACCAACACATAAAGGAATGCACCACGTTGATTTATCACTCTTGTCACCACACAACTTGAAGCACTCTCTAAAACATTCGAGCAACTTTAAGGCGAACTATCAAAAACAAAGATCACCTGTGACACCTGTGAAGGAACTCATAAGACAAGTGATTGCAAACAAGTCCTTATGGCCATGTAAAAAGTTGACTTCATCGCCCGTCAAAACAACGCTTTCAGTAACAACTACAATCCAAGATGGAGAAACCACCCGGATTTCAGTTGGAAGGACGGAGGTAATACTCAAACTCTACCCAGATTCGAAAAGAGGCCGATGAACCAATCCTTCCAACCTAAACCTCAATTTCAAGAATAAATTTCCAGTAGCCATCAAAATCCGAGCTAAAAATTTGAATAAATGTTGATCCAAATCATGATAAAAACAAACGAAACAGAAAAGAAGGCCGACTCAAGAGCCGTTGATATCAGCAGATTATTGTTAAAGCATGAAACTGACCTATCAAGTCAACTAGCATCATTACAGAATCTAGAAACTTAGATCGGACAGATTTCCCGACAATTGTCTAAACGACGACCCGACGCTCTTCCAAGAAACACAACAAACCCAAATACATCAGCCATCACAGTTACATTGAAAAGTGGTACAACCACTGTTGCTTCACCAACTTCAAAACCAGTTATGGAGAAGGAAGTCCCTGATAAAATGCAGGAGATACTAATTCCAACAGGCACCGTACATGAGAGATTGGAAGCTCAGTACGGGAAGTATTTAGAACTCTTCAAACAACTCCACTTCAACATCCCTTTCGTCGAAGCCATTGCTCAGATGCCGAAATATGCCAAGTTTCTTAAAGAAGTGCTGACCAACAAAAGAAAACTGGAGGAGTTCTCGCACGTCACCTTGAGTGAAGAATGCTTAACTTTCCTCCAGAATAAGCTACCGTCAAAAATGACCGATCCAGGGAGCTTTACTATCCCTTATCTTGTAGGAAATTTGTCTGTTAGCAATGCTCTGGCCGACCTAGGAGCTAGCATTAATTTAATGCCTTATGTGGTTTTTACAAAACAAGGGATAGGAGAAACAAAGCCCACCGGCATGAGAATTTAGTTAGCTGACAGATTCGTTTAATATCCTCGGGGCATTGTTGAGAACATGCTTGTCAAAATTGACTAGTTTGTTTTCCCAGTAGATTTTGTAATTCTAGACATGGAGGAAGATAAAAGTGTACCTCTTATTTTAGGAAGACTCTTTTTAGCCACTTCAAAGGCTATTATTGATGTTTGCACCGGTAAACTCACTCTAAGGGTCAGTGGCGAGGCAATCACTTTTGACATAGGAAAATCTATACGTCATCCGCAACATGACGATGACACATTATACTGTTTTGACATCATTAATTATATCGTGAGTTGCTATGTGCAAGATTCCTATATCACTAACATACTAGAAACACAAGTCTTAACCGAAACTGTCACCAAACCCATTTTAGAAACGAAAATCTCGATGCTAACAACAACAATTAAGAAGCATCAGAAGCAGTATGTGAGATTACCGAATGTAATGAAAAATCAAAACCGTCAATAGAAGAACCACCAGCCTTAGAGTTAAAAGAACTACCAAACCATCTCGAATACGCCTTTCTAGTGAAAGACTCTCAACTTCCAATAGTTATTTCATCTCACTTTTCTAAAGAAGAGAAAGACGAACTTCTCAAGGTTCTTAAAAAACATAAGAAAGCTATCGCATAGAAGATCATGGATATCAAGGGCTTCAATCCTTCCTTTTGTACTCACCAAATCCTCTTGGAGGAAGAGTACAAACCCGTGGCCCAACATCAAAGACGTCTCAATCCCATAATTGCAAGATGTGGAGAAGAAGGAAGTGATCAAACTCCTTGATCTCGCCTTGGGTTAGTCCAGTTCAAGTAGTACCCAAGAAGGGAGGAATGGAAGTAGTAATGAATGAGAAGGACGAGCTAATATCAATGAAGACCATCACAGGCTGGCGGGTTTCCATTGACTACCGGAAGCTTAATGACTCCACAAGAAAAGATCATTTTCCACTTCCTTTTATCAATCAAATGCTTGAACGTCTATCTTGAAAAATGTTCAACTGTTTTCTTGATCGATTCTCCGGATACTTTCAGATTCCCATTGCTCCTGAAGTCTTTAGAAGAAAACCACTTTTTCATGTCCATATGGCACCTTTGCCTACCGAAGAATGCCATTTGGACTCTATAAGTTTTCATGGATGACTTCTCAGTCTTTGGAGACTCCTTCGATCATTGTTTGGAAAACCTAGACAAAATGTTAGCTAGGTGTGAGGAAGTGAACTTAGTACTCAACTGGGAAAAACGTCACTTAAAAGTCAAAGAGGGCACTGTTCTTGGTCACAATATATCCCAAGCAGGACTAGAAGTTGATAGGACAAAAATTAAAACCATATCCAAACTTCCACCACCAATTTCAGTCAAAGCCATTAGAAGTTTTCTAGGTCACGTAGGATTCTACCGCCGCTTCATAAAAGACTTTTCCAAAATTGCTAGACCTATGACCAAACTTTGAGAAAGACGCACCATTCATCTTCTCTGAAGAATGTGTTGAATCATTCAACTTATTAAAAGATAAACTTGTCAACGCACCAATCATGACTACACCTGATTGGACCAAGCATGCGATGCTTGTCAAAGAGCTGGAAACATCTCAGCCAAAAATGACATGGCTCAGAAAGACATTCAAATATGTGAAGTCTTTGATGTATGGGGAATAGATTTGATAGGCCCATTTCTTAAATCGTTCAGAAATAAATACATGATAGTAGCAGTCAACTACGTGTCTAAATGGGTAGAAGCACAAGCTCTTCCCACTAACGATGCTCGGGTTGTTGTACGATTTCTAAAAAAGTTATTTTCACAAATCGGTACCCCAAAGGCTTTAATCAGCGATAGAGGTACTCACTTTCGCAATGCCCCAATGGACAAAATCTTAGCATGATATGGTGTTCACCACCATTTGGCAACACCATATCATCCACAAACCAGTAGGTAAGTAGAAGTCTCGAATCGAGGGATAAAAAGGATCTTTGGAAGAACTACTGGGATGAATCACACAAATTGGGCAGAAAAGTTAGATGACGCTTTGTGTACCTTTAGAACAGCCTACAAAACCCCCATAGGAACAACAGCCTTCAAACTGAAACACAAAGCTTATTGGTCTCTTAAAGCAGTGAATTTTGATCTAATGTTTGTAGGTGAAAATCGGGAATATCAAATTCACGGGCTCGAAGAACTAAGAGCACTGGCCTATGAAAACTCCTGGTCTTGCAAAGAGAAGACTAAACGTCAACACGACGCCCATTTAAAAAGAAAACAAATTTTCAAGTTGGTGATTGTGTACTGTTATATAACACAAGTTTATGTATTTTGCCAGGATATTGAAATCTCGTTGGACAGGCCCATATGTAGTTGAATCAGTTTTTTACCATGGGACTGTTGAAATTTCGAATTATGATGGCCACAAGTTCAAAGTTAATGGACATCGATTAAAACCATACATCGATGGACCATTCGAAGCCGTTTCGGAGGTATTAATCCTCCACCAAAACCAATGAACATACTGGAAGTAGGGTCTGGCCAAGACCCTCATTAAACCAGGCCTTGTATATATGTTCCTTACTTTATTTTACTAAAAAAAGTGACTAAAAACACGGGGGCGTGCCTTAGTACGCACAGTCCCGTGCCACAAATTCGGGCCGGAATCTTCGCTGCAAAAATCTTAGTCAGTCTGGTTCGTAATGGAATTGTTAGACAGAAAGCACGGGGCCGTGTTCCCAGAAGCATGGGGCCATGCCTGGCAACTGTTTGGCTATAAATTTCACCTCTTGCCAATGCATTTCTTGCACCAAACCAAACATAAACTATTTCCCATATGAAATAAAAATGCTAGCTGAGATGAGCAATGAAATTCCCATTCCTCGCCAACCGAGAAACGAAATCCGACACATTTTCAAAACCGAGCTACTCATCAAACTTCAAAGAGCTCGTGAAGGAACTCACCGAAATGAATCTCCTTGCAGAGATGCGTCTCATCCAACTCACCGAGTTGGTGGAAAGGATGAAAATGGAACTACCGGACATCAATGAACGACTTCTGTTTCAAGTCCTTCGTTTCACCTACTTTCCTCCACCCGGGCCGTTCGATGGAGGGGATACATCCGGTGGAATTTAGAGACAATTTTTATCTTTTCATGTGTTATCAAGTGCATTAGGCACAAAGTTTAAGACTTTCGGGCTTAACCAGATTTAATTTAATGTTTTAGGATATTTGGGCTTATCCCGATTATATGTTTATGACCTTATTATTCATGGAAAACTAATTTTAGGACGTTAAAAATACTTAATTAACATCTTCAACATCATTCCAAATATTCCTACTTTCGCGTGTTGCTGATGAATCAAAGAAAAAATCCTAGTGACAAAAGCGCGGGACATGCCTCTCTTTACACGGGACCGCGGTCACCCAAGAATCTTCAGAATGATACGCGCTAACTCCATACAATTCTCTAAATCAAAAACATTTATTCTCTCAAAAACACGGGGCCGTGTAAAAGGTTACACGGGTCGTGCTTGACTTTCCAGTCTCTCTATATATTACATGCCATATTCACTATTCCATTCATATCAACCTAAAAATTCCTCAAATGGATAACAAAAGAATTGAATAGAAACCAGTGAGGAAATTCAAATATGTTGAACCTTCTTCACACCTTGAAGAAGAAATCATAAGGCTTCAAAGCATAGTGAGAGACCTAGTCGAGAGCAACATTCAAGCGGAAGCTCGCTTGATCGAGTTGACAAACAAGTTCGAACTACGAAGGTTCGAGAATTTCCACATTGTTGAAAGTCACAACAAAGATGTGGATTTCAAGATCAACTTCCTTAACCGAGAAATCAGAAAGCTCGACAAAAAGCTTTTTGATCTCTTGGAAGCCAAGAGATCCCCACCACACATTCAAGACATGTTCGGGAATGGTGGTCGTTAGTAGTTTGAAGTAGGATAAGCCTTGTCTTGTTTTCCTAAGATGTGTTCTCGTTTAAGCTAGTTTTATGTTTCTCGGTTCATGTGGTTTTATTTTCGATGTAATGTTTGGAAGTTAATGAAATTTATTTGGATTTTATGTTTTAACCTTAATTCTTCAGGAAAATAAAAAAACAACCCAACTCGTTAAATAAACAAATAAAAAAAAAGGAGCTGACTATTACTTGCAGCACGGGGCTGTGCTTCCCCAAGCACGGGGCCGTACCCCACTCTATAGTGCAGTTACGGGATTTTCATTAAAACACCAAACTTTTCATAACTTAACCCTAAAAATATATCCCCCCCTTCTGAAAAACCTGCGAACTTTCAACCCTCATTCCAATCTTTGCCTAAAATCCTTGATTCTCAACAAAAGGTATGTTAATTTAATGATTCTATAAGTTTAATTCATCATTCTAGGTCGAAAAACGGGCCCCAAATTTGAAATTCATACCCATTTGTTGTTAAATCAGGTTAAAACACGAAAAATGGGATGTTTAATTGTCATATTCTAGGGTTTGATTTGTTGAAAATGTTTGACCCGATTAGAACCTAGGATTGAAGGAGTTTGTGAAGAAAAATCATTCGGGTTCGGGTTTTGAACAACCCATACCATGAAAATCAAACCCGGATGATAGTTCCCAAGAACCGGGGTCAATTGCATGTTTGAATCTTAACAATTTCAGATTTTGGATTAAAAACACGGGTTGTGTTTCTGCAAAACACGCCCCGTGGCCGTGGTCAACTGCAGGCCAACCAATAGTCAAAATTGGTCAATGGTCAAAACTGCCAAAATTACATAAACATGGGGTCGTGGCTCATGAGGCACGGGGCCGTGCTTCACTCTTTGTTCCATATTTTCAGTTAATTTTTGTGATTATCTGCCTAATATGGGGACGAGGAGCATGCTTTCTTGATTTTCCCCGAGAATACAATGCAAGATAGGATCGCCCAACAAAGATTAGTATACTTGAACAACCGATTCCCAGAGCCGAACTTCTACGCGTGTACTGAAACGTTGAAGAAATTAAACCAATGGATAAGGTACAAAAGTCTTCTCAAAGGGCCATGGGCACGCGTTCTCAAACATAAGGGCAAAATAGTGACCGAATTACCTAAAGAATTCTTGGCCTCATTCTCGATAAATACGAAGTAATTATCTACGAGGAATGAAAGGGCTATTGAGTTTAGATTCGGTGGGGGAATGGTGTTATACTTTGGTCATGTAGCTTGGGATCAATTTGGGCATTTACACGACCGATGATACCGATACTCCCCTTTGTATGAGGCCGGGGCGACTTTTTCAGATGAAGATGGTAAGGAAACAAGTGAACCGGGAAACACCAGGATACAAGCATGGGAATAGTTGAGTTATGGAGATGAATGTTATTATCCAAGCAGCACCAAAAGCACTGCATTACGCGACCCGCTGAAGCAGTACATTCACCGCTTTCTGAGCCACACAGTCATTCAACGTGGCCAGAGCGAGGGGGTCATAGGATTGAGGGATTTATGAGCACTTTATTGCATTAAGAATCTGGTACCATGTAACATCACATACCTATTCTGTCAACTGTTTAGAACGAATGCAAATGCAAAAATCCCGAATACCCCCATCTCTAGTGGTGAATGGATATATAAACTCCGCAAAGCTTATGGTGCAGACTAAGAAGGAACACTTAGCCCGAGCCCAATCCCACTCGATCTCAACCTTTGTATCAGTATGTAGATGGTCCAACAGATTGATCAAAACACATCACAGTGGAGGTTTCAGGATGCGCTCAACCAGGGTTGGGATTCTGAGGACCCCGCTGAGATAACCATCCTGGACATACCTGAGAGGAGGACTGGAAAACCACCACGTGAGACCCGCCGCCGCACTTACTCTCAATAGGGCTGCCTGTCATCATTAGAAGCCGCCCCAACTCGTCATATCACAGCCAGTACTCCTTCGAGGGGCCATATGGGCTCATTGACCAGTTCTAGACTCACACTACCACTTCTTTTGCCAGGTTATCGTGGCATATTGCTGCATCTGACGCACAACATGCTGTAGAGTACGCGGAGATGAGGCGGTAGATTCATCAGTTGGGTGAGCGCATGGATCGGAAGTGGGTACCCTTTGACTCGGAGCATCCGGTTAACTGACAAGCGATGGAGATGGTAGGTTTGGGTATGGGCATTGGCATTGGCATGGGTGGTAGTACTTGTTAACATTATTATTATTATTATTATTATTATTATTATTATTATTATTATTATTATTATTATTATTATTATTATTATTATTATTATTATTATGCTTGATTGAGACAATTTCTATTTGGTTGTTTGTTTGTTGCTTATTATGGCCGGGTGTGCCGAGACATTTGACTATGGACTTATTTAGCCTGTGTGGGCAGGGTATGGATGATTTCGTTAGCCCGTATGGAAGTTCCTTTGCATTTTACCCACCATAATTCATATGAATCTTTTCACATTGAGGACAATTTGAGATTCAAGTGTGGGGAGAGGAATTACTTGACCAATTGGTTGCTCAACTAATTATAAGATTCTCTAATAACAAATTCTTTTGTAGCAAACAAAGACCATTTTAGACCAGACCAAAAGAAAATCCAAGAAAGTTTTTTGCAAATAACAAACTAAAAATCTACTATAACAAAAAAAAGTGAAAAAGTAAAAAAGAAGTTTAGTAATACTAAGAATAAATTTATGCAAAATATGGCATTTATACCAAATTCCTCCATTATTGTGAGATAAACCTCATTCCATATAAATATTTTTTCAGAAACTTTGAGTGAGTCATATGTTTCTTGTGATTTAAAACTTGTCGCAAATGTTCATTTCAAGACTGCACGAAGTGTTGTGTAACATCCCAAAATTTTTAAAATAATAGTAAATATATTATCTATTTACGGTAGTAAAGTTTACTTGGATTAGTAGATAAATAATTAAGAGACATGGGTAATGGACTTGGATTAAAAAAGGAAGGAAGAAAAGACCATAGGCTTAAGCCCATGACCCATGATATATATAAACCTTAATTAATCCTTTAATCCCTCATTCTCATCCATTCCATACACCATCGAAAACACACACTTAAGCTCTCTCTCTAGTTATTTCCTCTCTCTAGCCGAAATCACCAAGAAACCCAAGCACCAACCCGAGATAATGATAGTATGATATTGTATGGATCCAAACCCGCTAGATCTAGTCGTGAAACAATGAGCCGACACTTTAAACCATTAAAGTCATGAAATTCGGATGGGATCGGGTTTAAACCGGTCAAAAGATGAGCTTAGGGATCACCCTAGCACAGATCTAGATTGAACGGGACAAAAAACGGTGGTGAAACAAGCGAGATCACTCTTTTCCGGCGAGATACCGTTTTTCCGATGACAACGGCGCCGAAAAGGCGACCCCGGAGGTTGAGTCACATCAGGGAATGTCCTGATATGACATTTGACGAATTGTCAGAACCCTAACCCTAATTCGTTAGCGGAGAATTAACGAATTAAGGGTAATTCGTTATGATGACTCGTTAAGGGAAAAACAAGAACTAGCTTTAATTCGTTATGCAGTTTGTTATGATCATTCGTTAAAGCCAATCCGCTATGAAATGCAAATTCGTTATGATAAATCAAGATAACGATTCAAGTGATTCGTTACTCTCCCAGTTCGTTATGTTAAAATAACGAATCAGGTGATTCGTTATTCACCAGTTCGCTATGTTAAGATAACGAATCCGGCTGGGTTCTAAATAACGAATTAGGGGTTTGAAAGAATGACAGAAAGGTCCCTGGACTTAAGATAGAATTATTTAATTACATAATAGCCCCTGGAATTTATTAGTTTATGAAAGATACCTTTAAAGGTTAATGTGTAACGCTTAACTAACCGGGTAATGACTCAATGGAGTAAAATCGGCTTAGATGCTTAAGATTAGTTAAGTAAGCAGTAAGAAGGGCTAGAGAAATATTTAACACTATATCTATTAAACAGTTAGTCGCGCAGAACTAAGGAAGGGAATAACCATAAACGGTGGATGTAACAGAGTTCAGGGGAGTTTCTAGCCCCATTTCCTTGTTATTTTTCGGGGTTGTGTGCATGCTCTATGTGAAGTGTGAATACACTTACCTTAAGTGGTAAGTGTATGCTATAGATGATATACGAGTTATTTAAGAACGTTTGTCGGTGCGTGAACGATCTTCGGATATTGCACGTAACATCAAGGAGAGTGATTGCCAGGTGATTATTAGTGTGTATGAATGCTATGATATGACTTGCTTATTACGTAAATAATGAACTGATAGGAAGTGTGTTATAGACAGGTAGAAATAGAGTGTGATAGAAGTGGAGAGGGGTCTAGTAAGGGTATTAGCGGCATGACGATAGTATGTGGTAGGGTAAGCCTATACGTGCATTCGTTATTAAAGTGGCATGACATGATTGCGTGGTAGGAAAAGCATATACGTGCCCCCGTTATTAAGTGGCATGACGATAGTACGTGGGAGGACAAGCCTCTACGTATCTTCGTTAATAAGTGGCATAACGTGAGTGCATGGGAGGGCAAGCCTCCATGTGCTTCCGTAAATAAGTGGCTAAGTCTTTAGAGGGAAGTAAGTGGTTTAGTGGTAAGGTGAGCAGGATAGATAGACGGATATGTGTCTTCGGACACGTAGATGCATGTAGTGGTTGTATGATAAGTTGCTTGATTAACTATAAATCACTCAGCGTAGCTGACTTTTAGTATGCACACAGGTGAGCAGAATAAAGAGCCGACATGAGGATGGCACATGGCATCGATTGAACGGCTGGCATCTGAAGATGGAAGAAACGATGTTTTAAATATGATATTTTATGTTATGATTTTAAAGAAAGGGTTAAATGTTTTGTAATAAACGGTTAAAGTTTTATATTCCGCGAAAGTTTTAATTAACTCTGATTTGTAAGAACTGTGTTTATGAGTAAATCTGACGTTAAAGTGAGGCACCGGTAACGGGGCCTTAAAAGTAGGGCATCAAAGCAAAGTTAGAGAGATTTAAGCATCCTACATGCTTAGACTCGAACAGGAAATGGGATTTAAATAAGAAAAGAAAGAAGATGCCAGTTCAAGATAGCCATGTGTCACTCAAGCAAGCTCAGTAAAGGTAAATTATATGGTTAAATAATATGTGCAGGCGATTAGCTTAATTGCTAAAGGTAGGATATGCGTATGTTAGGGATAGGATTAATTTATTGTGATTGATTAATTGTTTAAAAGTAGAAACTAGCACAAGTGAAATCATAAAGGGAAGTATGTAGAATCTGAGGAGTAATGCAAATAGTTAATTACACTTGATCAATGTCATTAACTACTTACCTTACGAATCATGTGCTAAATAATTCCTAGAGTGATAACGTTTGTGTTTCCTTATAGAATACGTATGGCTGGAGCAAGAAGGTTTGCTGGTAAAGGAGGTGATACTGGACGTCCTGGTAGGCTACATGTTGTCTGGGAAGCTTCTAAAGAACCAATTACCAAAATGGGAGAGGAAGGAGGCACAACTGTACGAGATCTAAGTGACAACGAAGGGTAACAACTGGATCATGTTGTTTAATTTGCCATTGCCCAAGCTGTAACTGCTACAGTGAAGAAACTACGTCCAGCAAGTCTGCTGAGAGCCATGCAAGGACCACTGAGAGGGCATGGGAAGATGGTGAGAAAGGTAATGATAACAATGGAGGAGCAACTGGAACCAAAAGATCTGCATATGTCGTGGAGTATGCGGGGAAAAAGACACCAAAGATTGCGGACAAGGAAACATGCAAAGTGTGCAGGAAGATGCACCTGGGGGAATGCAGGACTGGGTCGGACATGTGCTATCGGTGCGGGAAGAGTGGACATTTCTCTCGAGAATGCCCTGATCGCTCAAAATGCTTCAAATGCGGTAAACAAATCACATGGCAAGGGAGTGCAAAGGAGCGGAGGCGGGAGGCGCGAAGGAGATAGGAGCATAGGCCAAGGGAGAACTGCAGAGAGGAGCGTTTGATGAAGAAATAATTACTTACGTAATGGTCGTATTTTGTTTAAAGTATGATAGTCTAAAACTAGTTTTGTGTTAAGATTTAAAACTTATGCTTAATTGTGACATGTGATATATTGATTGTGGTTATGAATGATTATTTACGTTATGATAAAATGTCGTTTTAGAAAATATTGTTAAATAAGTACGAAATGAAGCTCCTTGGAAGGATGAGACGAGACTTGGTACATCGAGGGCCTCATGGAAAAGCTACCTTAATAGTTACAACACATGAACACCACTCGATGACAACAAGTCAGGAGTAAGGAGGATAACCCTGAAAGCAAATTCGTTAGAAAAAGTGTGTGAATATTAGGAGTGTTCCTCCAATAAGGAATAAGCTAGGTTTCGGGGACGAAACCTCTTTAAGGAGGGAAGACTTGTAACATCCCAAAATTTCTAAAAATAATAGTAAATATATTATCTATTTACGGTAGTAAAGTTTACTTGGATTAGTAGATAAATAATTAAGAGACATGGGTAATGGACTTGGAATAAAAAGGAAGGAAGAAAAGACAATGGGCTTAAGCCCATGACCCATGATATATATAAACCTTAATTAATCCTTTAATCCCTCATTCTCATCCATTCCATACACCATCCAAAACACACACTTAAGCTCTCTCTCTAGTTATTTCCTATCTTTGCCGAAATCAAGAAGAAACCAGAGCACCAACCCGAGGTAATGATAGTATGATATTGTATGGATCCAAACCCGCTAGATCTAGTGGTGAAACGACGAGCCGACACCTTAAACCGTTAAAGTCACGAAATCCGGATGGAATAGGGTATAAACCAGTCAAAAGATGAGCATAGGGATCATACTAGCTCAGATCTGGATTGAACGGGATGAAAAATGGTGAAAACGGTGGTGAAACAAGCGAGATCTCACTTTTCTGGCGAGTACCCTTTTTTCCAGAAAGGCGGCGCCGGAGGTTGAGTCACATCAGGGAATGTCCTGATATGACATCTGAAGAATTTTCAGAACCCTAACCCTAATTCGTTAGCGGAGAATTAACGAATTAAGGGTAATTCGTTATGATGACTCGTTAAGGGAAAAACAACGAACTAGCTTTAATTCGTTATGAAGTTTGTTATGATCATTCGTTAAAGCCAGTTCGCTATGGAAAACAAATCCGTTATGATAAATCAAGATAACGAATCAAGTGATTCGTTACTCTCCCAGTTCGTTATGTTAAAATAACGAATCAGGTGATTCGTTATTCACCAGTTCGCTATGTTAAGATAACAACTCCGGCTGGGTTCTGAATAACGAATTAGAAGTTTGAAAGAATGACAGAAAGGTCCCTGGACTTAAGATAGAATGATTTAATTACATAATAGCCCCTGGACTTTATTAGTTTATGAAAGAAACCTTTAAAGGTTAACGTGTAACGATTAACTAACCGGGTAATGACTCAATGGAGTAAAATTGGCTTAGACGCTTAAGATTAGTTAAGTTAGCAGTAAGAAGGGCTAGATAAATATTTAACATTATATGTATTAAACAATTAGTCGCGTACAACTAAGGAAGGAAATAACCATAAACGGTGGACGTAACAGAGTTTAGGTGAGTTTCTAGCCCCATTTCCTTGTTATGTTTTCGGGGCTGTGTGCATACTCGATGTGAAGTGTGAATACACTTACCTTAAGTGGTAAGTGTATGCTATAGATGATATACGGGTTATTTAAGAATGCTTGTCGGTGCGTGAACGATCTTCGGATATTGCACGTAACGTCAAGGAGAGTGATTGCCAAGTGATTATTAGTGTGTATGAATGCTATGATATGACTTGCTTATTATGTAAATAATGAACTGATAGGAAGTGTGTTATATACAAGTAGAAGTAGAGTGTGATAGAAGTGGAAAGGGGTCTAGTAAGGGTGTTAGCGGCATGACGATAGTACGTGGTACGGTAATCCTATACGTGCCTTCGTTATTAAAGTGGCATGACTTGAGCGCGTGGTAGGACAAGCCTATCGTGCCCCCGCTATTAAGTGTCATGACCATAGTACGTGGGAGGACAAGCCTCTACGTGGCTTCGTTAATAATTGGCAAAACGTGAGTGCGTGGGAGGGCAAGCCTCCATGTGCTTCCGTAAATAAGTGGCTAAGTCGTTAGGGGGTAGTAAGTGGTTAAGTGGTAAGGTGAGCAGGATAGATAGACGGATATGTGTCTTCGGACACGTATATAGATGTATGTAGTGGTTGTATGGTAAGTTGCTTGATTAACTAGAACTCACTCAGCGTAGCTGACTTTTAGTATGCACACAGGTGAACAGGCTAAAGAGCAGGCATGAGGATGGCGCATGACATCGATTGAACGGCTGGCATCTGAAGATGGAAGAAACGATGTTTTAAATACGATATTTTATGTTACGGTTTTAAAGAAAAGATTAAATGTTTTGTAATAAATGATTAAAGTTTTATATTCCGTGAAAGTTTTAATTAACTCTGATTTGTAAGAACTGTGTTTATGAGTAAATCCGACGTTAAAGTGACGCACCGGGAATGGGGTCTTACACATTGTATAAAGAAAAGGTAACACTGTCACAATTCCCTCAAACCATTCTCTAAATTACAACACAAAAACCAACAACCATACCAAAAACCTTACCACTTTATCCCTCTCACTAGTAAAATACAACACTAGTCTTTTACCAGCAGGCCCTAAAGAACTGGCAATGCTTTCTTTTGATTTCAATTTCCTTTCCTGCATACATTTAGCAAAACCCAGGTTGCCTACAGAACTTATGGAGAGAATCTTTCTCTTTAGCAATTATGTGAGGAAAAAGTGGCACCAAGACGAACATAAACCACCATTTTGTGGAGTTTCCGAAAGCGCAATGAAAAGAATAGCAAAAAGATACAAACGATGCTTAGGATGCGGAAACTGGTCCCACGAAGGAAGATGTGGAAAAACACAAACTCAGTCTCAACATGAATATACCGAACTAATGAGGGTGGGGGCTATTAGGATCAAAGTCGAACGATCCATTAGAGTTGGGAGTTATGTTCAGAACAGGATTGAGGAAAAACTAATTCACATCCTCGACAAAACTGGTCTTGACGATCTGACCTTAAAAGAGTCACTAGGTTTGTAAAAAAAAATATCAACTATCGGGAGAAAATGAGCTAATCATTGAAGACATCTTAAGACTCCTGATAGTCAGCAAAAGTTGTATTTACCATCCTTACCATAATTAACCTAAACCCTTGAATCACCAAAAAATACCAAATCCCTATTCACACAAAACCAACCCATATTACCTTCTGATCTATGCACCCTTATAAAGGGTGGAGATTTGAACTTGTTACAAGCTAATTTATCACAGGTCACATTTTGGCTAAAAGTGATCACATACATACATCATAGGTATGATCAGGTATAAAAACCGAGTGTGAGTGAACATTGTGAGAACGTGACGTTTTGCATAAATAGAAGCTCATAAAAACAAATTGCCTTTTTATATATCACAACATATATTCCAATGATTTAAGGTTGGTTATTTTGTTCCCATTTTCTTGAAACTCTTTTGGGATGTTTAAGCTATGGTCATAACTTGCTATTTTTTGAGAATATTTACAAATAACTTGCTTGAGGACAAGCAAGGTTCAAGTGTGGGGATGTTTGATTTATATAAAAATATAAATATTTTTAGCATAAAATAATCTCTAAAAACTACAAATTCTATCCAATAATATAGTTCAAATAGCTACTTATCATGTTAAAATGTATTTTCAGGTAAACATAAGCCTCAATGGAAGAAACAAATGAAAAGCCAAAGAAATTTCAAAGAAACCCAAGAAAACAGTGAAACACGCCCCCATGCCTTATGAATCACGCCCCTATGCTTTCTTGTGCAAGTAAAGACAAAATACTTGGCACGGGGCCGTGCCCCAGTAGGCACGGGGCTATGGTCACCTTTCATATAAGAAAAAAGAAATATAACAAGGCACCAAAAACACGGGGCCGTGCCCCATGAAGCACGCCCCGTGGTGAGTCATCATGTACGATCTGACAGAACATTAAATGCGACTGGACACCTGGACACGGGGGCGTGCCTCCCTCTACATGCGGACGTGCCTGATCACCCAGACTTCCTATAAATAGAGGAGCATGTTGAACTCATTTGGTGTGCTTGAAGAAAACTTCTATACTGGTTTCTGTTATAAAAACACCTACTTTACACTCATATTGACGGTCTTGTGGAGACATTGAAGGCTTGGAGGTTATCATCACCATCATCCATCACCATTGAAGAATAGAGATTCATCCACATTTGGTTAGATTGTTCTAGTTTGATCATGTGTTTTCTATCTTCGTCTCTTTTGATGTTCATAATTATACTTATTATGAGCTAAACTCCATTTACCATCTACTTTCTATGAAGAAGCTTTGTTCCACTTGATGACTACATAGAATATGTGATTCAGTTTTGTAAAGTACACGGTTATTTTGCAATTATCCTTTGATGAAAAATGCTTTATCACTTTAACTCAACAAATCAAGGTTGATGATTAACAATCATTCATGATTCATTCATATTCTTGGAGACTAGAAATGGTAAAAAGAATACCTTGATAACTTATTCAAGATAAAACATGGATCCTTATATTATACTTAAAAATGATGAGATATATGCTATGATCTATTTCTCTAGTTTTGATAATTCTGAAATAACATTATTAACACGATTGATTAGGTTATCATGCTAGTTAAAAAAAATCATATGTTAAAGAAATGTGTAATTATAACCTACTTAAATCAACCAAGGGGAGGTTGTGTGACTAAACTATAACCACCTGAAGGTGTTAGAATTGGTATTTGAGAAATCAAAGTCAATCCTAATCTTTCTACTTTACTAAACTACTTGCCTACTTAAATTGACATTCTTGTGGTAGTATGAGATTAAGCAAGGGTGGACTTGAAAATACGCATGCTACTTTCTTTTATGTCATAGAATATGTTCACTTAGAAATGAGGGGCTATTCTATCATATATTTTTAGTGCAAGTTTATCACATATTTACGTTAATAATCATCAAGACAATATGGACTTGATTCTTGATCTTAGATGGTAACCTTCGTATAACTGAATTACTCATTTAGAATTTTTCTTCTTGTCACCTACATATTATATATATATATATATAAGTATTCCTATTTTATAAAAATATTAAAAAATCAACCCCAAAATGATTAAAACTCTCCGATTGAAGTAAAACGAATATTCATTATTAGAAACATTACTGTCCACGGATCGATAATTGGTTCTTATCAATACTATTCTACATATACGATATGTACACTTGCCTATTTTGTGTGTGTTTAGTCTTAGTAGAAATCACTTTTAAAAATTTAAAATCGTGCATTTTATTCTTGTTACTATAAACGGCGTAATCGACAATGTTAATTAGGAAATTAGGATCATTTATGATATGTATAAACTATAGTAACAAAGTCGTCTAAACTCGTTTATTAATATACCCTATAATGTACACCATAACTAAATTAATCGTGCAGATACCATCCTCTCTCAGTCGCTAACAAAAGCCACAACATTAATTTCATTAAAATTCATTGAAGTCGTCTGTTCGTTCTCTCCCCTGCCGTCGGACTCATAGGACCTCGTTTAAGCATCAATATAGGTAACTTTTGTTATGGTTTTGCTCGTCAGTCTACTCGACGTTAACCGTTTGATTAATTACTTGATAAGTTAACTTATTGATCGATTATAAATTCTAGGTTTCTTCATGTGAACTAGGTTATATTCATGTTGTTTATAATAGTTATGTTCAAGATAATGACCAAGTAAACCCCCTAGACCAGTTGGCTAGGGGTATGCGTTTAACTCGTTGAGCCGGCGACTGGCGCAGGTTCGAGTCCTGGCCAGCCTCTATTTTTTTGAAAACCATTTTGTTTAATTGTTTTATTGGTTTTAAAAGGTGTCTAAGTTATTATAATTCATTGTAAATATCAAATAAAAGTTTATTTTATTAAACCGACATATAACCAATCATTTTTTCTAACTTTGGTTAAACGACATATATATATATATATATGTGTGTGTGTGCACGTGTAATAGATTATTAAAAATTTTAATATTAAAAAAGAATTTTAATTTAATATAGACATTTATAATTTATTGTTAATTCATGTATCGAAATATACAAATTCAAGTATTTCATAAAAGATTATAGTTATTCAAATATTTTTATTTATTATTTATCCTTTATTAGTTATGACATTTACTTATAAAGAATCTTTACTAATAGTGAAAATATATATAAATACATTAAAGGTATTTTAGTTTAAAATAAATATTTTAATTCAAATCTCTTTATATAAGTTATCTAAAATAATAGATATTATTTTATTCAAGTATTATACTTAAAATAATTTTATATAATTAAAATATACTATTTTCTATAAACCCTTGATAAATAAAAGTAATAAAATTGATAATGGGTATAAGTAATATTTAACTTTCGTAAGAATATACTCGGTCATCAATTCTTGAGTTTTTATCTAGTTTTAGATTTATTGTTGAAATCATAGTTATTTATTCCGCAATTATTGTTACTTAGAATTTCTCGTCGGTAATTCCCGAAAAGCGTGATTCATCGTTTTCCTATTTAATCTTTCCCGCTTTGCTTAATTGCTAAGGTGAGTTAATCACTTCCCTTTTTACTTATCTTAAATCTTTTGGGGGCATATGCATATTTATAGTATTTTTCTATTATCTATTATTCAAAAACTGCAATTGTTTAATCCTTGCGTGTATATCAGTTTATGCGTAACTTGTTATTTGCTTACTTGCTTTATTTGAACGCATTTTGGTGATACTCCTCATTTATAGTATGTTCATACGACTATCTTCCGCAACCGATGTATATTTTTATGGCAACTGTTTAGTCTTTGCTTGGTAACCAATGTCCATTTATATGGAATTGGTTGAGCCCTTTTTTTATGGTTTGATTGATTGTTTATATGCTATGGTTTAATTGTTTATTCTCACAGGAACAGTTTGCATCTTTATTATTTAGTATATATTATCATTGTTGTATCTTAAACTGGTGTTTTACTCACTCAACATGTGTTGTTGACAAACCTTTCTATTTTATATGCATATGAAGGTTATTGTTTGACTAGTTGCAAGATTTGGTGAATATTTATTGAAGAATTATATTAGAAGAGATATAATTAAGATTTAAATTTGTATTTATTGTTTGTTTAATGAGTTGTATTTTGTATTTGATTATTTGAATATTTAATTAAATTAAATAGATATTGTCACATTTATTATTGCTTGATAGTATCTTGAGAACTATGAGCAATCAGCTTACGCCCCGACATTCCCGTCTTAGGTTGGGGTGTGACACTACTCAAGTCAAGGTTAACGATACTCATATTATGTTTCATAAAGTTTTTTTCCTAGGATACTTGTGAGGCTTAATGTTCAAGATTCTAATGTATCTAACAAAAAGGTTGAGCTTGTCAAACCTATTTGTGAGAATTAAAACACTGGTGTGATTCAGGATGAATATCTCAAATGAAAGTCAAAGGTACCTTTGACTTATACTCTTGTTCTTAAATAGCACCAACAAAACTTGAAACAAACTTCATGTGAAATCAAGGTTCTTGTTGATGTTCTTCCAACGAGGAAACCTAAGATTGATTTATGCCAAAAGGATACAAAGGTTGAGCCCAAGACTGAGGCCTAGGTTGCCTTTTTGAACTAATCACTTTCTTGTTGTGCAAAGTTCATCCAAGACTATTTCATGAGACAAATGGACTATGGATAGTGGTTGTTCTCAGCATATTACCGGCAATCTGAATCTTCTTTCAAATGTTGAAGATATCAAGGGGGTTATGTGGCGTTTACGGGTAATCAAGGAGGTTTGATTACAAAGGAGGGAGAAGTCTCGAATCGTGGTATTACATTCGAGAAAGTTAACTATTGTGACAAAGTTGAGCACAATTTGTTAAGTGTGTCACAGATTTGTGATAAAAAGTTTATGAATTTGTTCACTGATAAGGAATGTGTTATTCTCAAGCGGGTATTTGTTATTACCGAGGACATGGTTGTCATGCGATCACCTTGATCAAACGATATTTATGTGCTTGGCATGGCATCAAAGGTGACTTCTTCATCGACAGCAACATTTTTTTTCTCTAAAGAAACAGAGAAAGATATGATTCTTGGGCACAAACGGATGGGTCATATCCACATTCGAAAGATAAATCATTTAACCGCAAATGATTTGTTGGCTAGCATTGCATTGAAAATTTTCAAGATGATCGACAAATGTGTTGCATGCAAGAAAGGTAAACAGAAGAAGAAGAAGTCACATCCATCGAAGATTATTACCTCTATTGATAGTTTTTTAGAACGCCTTCACATGGATTTGTTCGGTCTTGTATATTTAGCGAGTATTGTTGGAGGTCTTTATTGCTTAGTCATGACCGACGACTATTCTAGATTCTCGTGGGTGTTATTTATGAGCATAAAAGATAAAAAAACTAGTTCTCGTTCATAATTTAATAATAAGATTGAATCACTTTATAAATTGAAAGTGAGACGAATAATGGTACGGAACTCAAGAATAGCATGATGAAAATTATAGGTCTGCAACGGGGTATTCATCACGAATATAGTTCCCCGCACATACCACAACAAAATGGTGTTGCTGAAAGCAAAAATAGGACTTTAGTTGAGGCGGCTAGAACTATGTTGGAGGATTCTAAGCTTCCCGTTCAATTTTGGAACGAGACTATGAGTACCGTGTGTTACACATTAAATAGAGTTCTCACGGTTAAGAAGCTCAAGAAGACAAGCTATGAGTTTCTTACTAATCATATACCGAACCTTCAATTCCTCGAGCCTTTTGGGTGTCCTTGCATAATGTTAAAAACATATGTGGGTAAATTTGAAGAGAAAGCGATTGAAGGATTCTTTCTTAGGTACGCGTCACCTAAGAAAACGGTATTTAATTTCTCTTCTGGGTGTGTAGAAGAGTGGTACCATGTTAACTATCAAATGTACACCACATCACCTTCCGACAAGAGACTTGATTAGATGTTCGATTATGAGAGTCTTTTCAATTCTTTCACTCCCTCGGTTGATGTTGAAAAGGAAGATTTGATTCGTGCGTATCTTAAAGTAGAGATCTTACATAAGTCGAGTTCGTTTATTTATGAAGATCAAGTTGCAGCTGATCAACCCGAAACATCCAATGATGTTTCTATATGATGCCAATTTTGATGAATTTTCCTCTGCTCCATTTGTTGAATCTCATGATACTCATGAGATACAAATCGAAGAATCTTCCCAACCTTTGAATGATCAATCGGCTGAAGAAAACGTCACTAACATGAAAGCCAATGTTGAAGTTCCTAAGAATCCAACACTTAGGATTAATTTTTATCATCCTCGAGACAACATTATTAGTGATGTACATGAGGGGTTCGTACACGACGTCAGGTTGCCAATGTATGGGATAATGTATTGTGTGTGTATGCTGATATGCATGCATCGGGGATCATGAGTATCACCAATTTTACTTTCTTTTTATCCCATATTGAAATGACAAGTGTTTTAATGGCACTTCAGGAACCATCTTGGGTTGAAGCAATGCAAGAATAATTGCAGCAGTTTGTACGACTGGGTGTTTGGGATCTCATTGATCAACCGGCTTATTTGAAAAAGGTGATACCGACAAAATGGGTATTTAAATGTAAAAAGGAGGATTATGGGGTAATCGTGAGGAATAAGGCACGATTATTCATCCAGGATTTTAAGAAACAAGAAGGCATAGATTACACTGACGTACGTGCTCCGGTTGCTCGACTGAAGGCTATACGTATCTTTTTGGACTTTGCAGCTTTCAAGAAATTTAAAGAATATTAAAAGGACGTTAAGAGTGCGTTCTTGAATGTGGAACTTCATAAAGAGGTGTACGTGAAGCAGCCTCTTGGTTTTTAAGATCTGGATTATCCTGAGTACGTTTATCGATTAAACAAGGCTCTATATGGTCTTCACCAAGCCATGAGAGCTTGGTATAACACGTTGGCTGACCATATTATTGATAATGGATTCAAACGAGGGACTGTGGATTGTACTCTCTTTTAAAGGTTGTGTAAGAAGATCTTATCCATGTTCAGGTGTACTTCGATGATATCATTTTTGCTCGACAAACAATAAGCTGTGTGAGGACTTCGAGAAGACAATGCAGAATAAGTTGAAGATGAGTTTGATTGGAGAGATGAATTTCTTCTTAGGGTTGCAGGTTCACCAGTCTGATTCTGGTATTTTCATTCATTAGACAAAATGCGTGAACGGTGTCTTGAGCCGATTTGAAGATAACTGCCAGAAAAGACCCCACGACACCTCTTCCCATGGGTCACAATTTGTCATCGGACGAATTGGAAGAAACCGTTGATTCGATCTTTTATTGAGCTATGATTGGTTCTTTAAAGTACTCAACTATGACTTGTCCTGATATCATGTTTCTTGTTTATTTATGTGCCAGGTACTAATCAAGTCCTCGAGTGACATTTCCAGTGGCTGTTAAGCATATTTTTCACTATTTGAGAGGTAATCCTGACATCGGGTTATGGTATCCCAAGTGTTAGTACATAATGTCTAATTCTAGGGTCCTGTATGTATTCTAAATATTTTGGAATGTATTTTGTCATGTTAATGCTCATAAGTCCATATACAACGCCTATGTGCTATGAAAGTCTATAAATACTAGACTTATGCGTTTCGATTACAAGTTGTTCATTCCAAAGTACTTGATCTATGATATTGTAATATAATCTACGCATTGAAGCTATTTGGATTAATATAAAGTGAAGGATTAAAAATAATATATTGTGCTCATAATGTTGAAGAGTATATACTATAAATTGTCATATCGATCCTTACGTCATTGGCAACACAAATTTCAATGTGGACCGACAGATTAGTTGTTGCGTCTTTAAATAGTCTATCATCTCCTTCATGGCAAGTATTACAACCTCTGTCTATATCAGTTTTTTTAAATCAAGGTGTAAGTGTTGGCCATTGCAAATCAAATCCAGGTATTTTTATTTAATTGATTTTTGTGTTGAAGTTGATACATCAACTGATGATGTATAACAAACAAAGACTTGTGTTTTTTAGTTTAAATCGAGTTAAATCTTAATCGAGTTTGATTGATAGGGTTTTAACGTTTACTTTTAACTTTGGTTAATCCATCTAATGTATAAATAATCATTTGCTTTTTTATCAAAGTTATTTTGATAAGGTTAAAATCAGAGCATGTAATGTAAATATTGTGTCTTGAATGTTGAGTGAATGTATTTGTTACCATAATCATCCTTGCATGTTTTTATTATGTTTGTTTGTTTATGCAAATGATGATTATGTGTGAGATTGATGAGGATGTTCGGAAGTAGACGATGATGATAATAATGATGATTCACAGATTTACAAGGAAAGGACAAAAAGTATACAATCAAGACTTTGTCTTGATGTATTATCTTCTGATGATTGTGTAATTGAGCCTATAATGCAATATGTTAGGAGAATCATATATACAATGAGATACGATGTTGGTGATAAAGTTTTGGTCACCACCTAAATATTAAATCCGATCAAAGTCAACAGAGTGAATCTTTTAGGTGGTTTGGGGTGCTATTAAGACTGCATGGGTAGTTTGATAGATCCAAAGTCTGTTTGAAGATTATTCGATCATATGTTCAGATGGCTAGAGGACAACAAAGGTTCTGAAAGATTTTAAAGCCGTTTGACTAACATTTTAAGTCTTGAAGAAATATTGAAGATCAAGACCTAGCAATATCCAAGGGGGAGTTTGTTAATGCATAATGTCTAATGCTACGGTCTTGTATGTATTATAAATAGTTTGGAATGCATTTTGTCATGTTAATACCCATAAGTCCATATGTAGCGCATATGTGCTTATACGGCGCATAACATATGCGTCATATATGACATATCCGTCGTATATGTGCTGTGAACGTATTTAAACACTAGAGTTATGCGTTTTAGTTACAACTCATTCATTCCAAAGTACTTGATATGAGATATTGTAATATCGTCTATGTACTGAAGCTATTTGGATTAATATAAAGTGAACGATTAAAAAGGATATCTTGTGTTTATCTCATCTCATTATGATTTCCGCTCATAGTGTTGAAGAATAGATAGTATAAATTGTCATATTGATCCTTACGTCATTGGCATGACAAGTTCTTACACCAAGGATAATAGTTTTGATCTTACGGTTACACAAATTTAGACTATGTAGGATGCAAGATCAACTTCAAGTCTACCACAAGAGGATGTCAATTTTAGGAAACCGGCTTATTTCCTTGCAGTGTAAGAAGCAGACAACGGTCTTTACTTCAACCTTTGAAGCCGAATATGTGGCAGCCTCAAGTTGATGTTCACGAGTTTTGTGGATCCAGCAAGATCTGCGGGATTACGGTTTAAAGTTTCTTAATACTCCCATATTTATTGATAATTCTTTTGCGATAAGTATCACTAAAAACCTCGTTCACCACTCTTAGACGAAACATATTGAAATAAGAATTTATTTTATCTGTGATTGTTTTGAAAAGAAACTAATCAAAGTTGAAAAGATTCACATGGATTTTCAAAAGGCTGAGCTTTTTACCAATGCATTTGACAAAATGAGATTTACTTATATGCTTGGTTTAAATCGTTTAATGAGTTTAAAAGAAATTCCATTGCTCGGTTAATAATTTTTCTTTTTGTACAGTTTTTCATTTTCTTTATGATTTTGTTTTTAGTGGGAGAAAATTGGAAAATTCAAATATATTGTGATTTCTATTTGTATAGATAAAACCCAAAACATTATATTTTTTGAATAGCTAAAAACATTAAAAAATGCTCATCATAATGAGTTTTTGAAGAAAAAAGGGCAAACGATAGTACACTAACCATTAATATCTTAAATCCAGTAAGAAATAGGCGGACACGATCGTGTGCTTAATTGTATTAGTGCATTGGTAGGTCTTAAACAAAAGAGTAAGGAAGAGTATACAATATAAACATAAAAATTGTCAAACTGAAAAAGGTGTTAGTCTCTTGCAAAGTCTTGGTAGAAAGAAATGCAATAGTCTGTCATACTCAAGCCCTAAATCAGTTTGATCACCAAATTTATTACAAATTAAATTGATTAAGTGTCTAGTTGATGCTTAAAACTTCAATGATGTAAGGTCTTATGGCCTTAAATCCTGTTATGATTGGATGCTTCTAGTTTTCAGACTCCATTGGGTCTTTATGTGTTTTCTCTTCTGGGTATTCATTTCGGTGAGTATTATTACGCTCAAAAGGTGAACCTGCAGTTTATCTTCCAGTATAAGTCATTAAACTTGATCACTACTGTACTTTGTACAAATTCACTACTGACTTGATCAAACCACGTTGTTATTCATATATTGTCCCATTGCTCGCGTCTTATTACCATTAAGAAACCGACCACAAGAGACACAATGTATGTTAGCCATACATAAGAAATCATGCATACTCATCCGTGGGAAAGAAACTCGGGGTATTGCTTGATAATGGGGGTATATCTTGTAGTGGGGATTCTTTGCTAGTTTGCTTTTGTAAAAACTTAAATTCATGATATTTTGATATGTTGATTCTAAGGTTTAGTTAAGTTGGGGTGACATGGTAAATATCAAAATAAGCATGAATCGAGATTAGAGGCTGATACTTTATGATATATTGTGCCCTAACTGAAACTTAATGCATATCATCGAAATTTCTGAAAATTTATTGCAAAGCTTAGGTGGACAACAATAACAATGACTGACATAACAGCAGTCATAACAAAGACGAAATATACAACTATGATGGACAGAATTCTTGGTCAATATGACTCCCTACTCGAACTCACACAAATATGTATTGTTTTCGTAGTTAAAGTTTTAGTTTTCGTTTAGTTTTGATTTGAATATTTGAAATATATCAAAAAGATTTTTGCTTTGTTTTGATATAAAATTTTGAAAAATACAAAAATATTTTATATTCTGCTTTATTTTCAATTACTGAGCTATGCGAATTTAAAATTTGAAAAAGAAAAATTTTACTCACGTTTACAAGTTAGTAATTTTAAGTTAATATGGTTAAGGTATGATCATTAAAGTAATTTTTTTTTAAAGTAATTACCTTATGGTAACTTTTAAGGTATTATTTATGAAATTGACATCAAATATTTGGTTTTGATGGTTAAATTAAAAGGTTTTACGTAGTAAAACCTCGTTTGTTAAATTAACTGGTTCTTTCGTTAATACATTAATGAATTCAATAAATCCTCATAACGAATGAATCTCATTCGTGTACTGGTTGATAACAAATAACTATATTCTTTGTTATATTTTAACGAATGGCTTCATTCGTTGGCTACTCTAACGAATGAACATTTGTTTTACTTAACGAATGTGTAATGGTTTAACGAAATTGTCCATTCTCTTTAAGTAACAAATGAGTCTATTCGTTAATAATCTTTAACGAATGAGGGCATAATAGTCATTTTTTAAAGTATAATTCAATGATTAACTTGTTCGTGTTTACAGAAATGGCTGATATTCCTCAGGTCAATATTCCTGAGGTTGAACAATCACAAGCAGAACAAACACTGATGGCTAACCAACCTGCTGAGAATCCCGAAGCACAACGACAACAAGAAGAAGCAGCAGTGGTTCAACTTGTACTTGACAAGAAACACAATATTTGTGCATTCTTGGAGGATGATTTCTTTGGACAAGCCATGTTCGGGGGCGTTATATCATTTCTGAAGAGATCGAGGATCTACTATGCTATTTCTATCGATCTACTTTCTATAATAGTATCATTCGACCGTTTTGGGGGACATCTTAGTACGTGTCGGGTGAGAATCACATTGTGGCTGAGGTGCAAGAGAAGAAGATCGTTGTTGATGTAGATGTTATTCATAAGGTATTATGGTTTGATGACATGGTGGACGATCGATGTGAGTTTGATCGTGACTTGATAAGAGGTTTATGTGGTAAGTTTAAGTATAAAGGTGACTTGACGATGTCTATGTATAATAAGGCGAACTTGTGTGAGCATTACAAGTATCTGCTACATGTTTTGATTCAATGCCTTCGAGGAAGAAAGGGTGGATACGACGAGTGTTGGGTGATGATACAATTGGCGTTTGTTGCACTTGTTTTGATCAAATCGTTCAATTTCTCAGAAATGTTGTTTCATCATTTAAAGGAGAACTACAAGACGTGCAAGAATAGGTTCTTAATGTTTACCAGGTTTCTTCAGATGATCATAGACCACTTGCAACCTGATTTAGAGTTGACCGCATTGTGTTGGATCACATGAATAAATACTCAATGAGAAGAATCAGGGTTTATCGTGGTCAGATAGATCCGACAAAGCCACTTTTTAAATGTCTGATTAGGCATTTGGCTCGTGAGGATTATGCAGCTCCACCTGATGATCTTTGAAACCATGATGATTTGGATTCCGAACGTGAATGTGGTGATGGTGGTCCTGGAGGTGATGGTGCAGCGATGGCATCATGTAAACGTAAAGCAAAGGGCTAGGCTATAGCTACTGATAAGCCTGAGAATAAAGAGAACCTATAGAGGTTCTGGTGTTGAGATACAAGAACACAATCAAAAGTACCGAGGATTCTCGTGCCTGCTCCTCATGTATCTATTGTATCTACTCCACTAGCGCCGATGATTACACTTACGACAACAGCGTCGACTAATCCGTGATTAACGTTGATTCCGTAATCGATGTTATCACCGAGGTCGTCCATGCAATAAGTTGTGGCTACTACAACTCCAACAATTTCTGTAAGACTAGTGCAAAGCCAAGACTTTACAGTTATGACGTTCAACAAACCTGCTGGTCCTATGCCGCTTGTTTATCCATCTTTTTTATAATTTGCCGGTTCAGCAACAAATGTTATGGCTGATGAAATTCATACATCTACAAGAGAATCAGATGGCTACAAACACATAATTCCAAGAGCATATGCGGGCATCTCAAGGGTAAATGGTAAGACTTTTGCAGTATCTTCAAAAGGAGAATGGTGAGTTAAAGGCCCAGGTTACTGGTCAAGGGGAAAGGTTGGTAAAATAGGACGAGATTATCTTTCCGTTAACGTGCAAAGATTATATGTTGAAGAAATTGAAGGGTAATGATGTTGATAAAAATCCAAAGGCTGGAGGATTTGATCAGCAACCAGGTGTTGGTAATTCATTATCTGGGAATGTTGCTGCTGTAGGTGATTCAGGGAAGCAATTAGTGGCGTATCATGATTCCACTAATGTGCAACCGTGAATACGCTTAAGGTAAATATGGTATTATTTGTGGATGATAGGTGGATTGTTATGAGTATGGTGAATGCGGATGAGATAGAAGAAGGTGAATTTGTTAACCACTCGTTAACAAAGGAACAAATCGCCTTGCTTCTTAATTTAAATGTAGAGGCGGTAGATGATTTGGAGAGACAAGAGGACATTGAGGTGATTGATAGTGAGGACGTGAGATTTGATAAGTTTTTCCATCTTGAAATACACCTTTTGATCATGATGATGTGGAGGTTAAAGACGTGATAGCTGACGAATATCCTGACTTATATACTTAGTTCAACAACTCTGATGAAGGAATTACATTCTTCACGACTGAGCACTTTTAAACAGCTTAAGAACGTTTACACACTAGTACAAAATCGACTTTTAGTGACAAACACCCCGTCAGGTTGATGCGACAGTTTCGAAAAAAGTGTCACCGTATGTATGCTTGAAAATTCCTGAAACGTTTTGGTGACGATTTCAGCGGGCTTGTGTGATTATTTCATAGAGAATCACCTCTTTAGTCACACTAAACATAGCGTATGTCACAAAAATAATAGTGACGTTTAATCGAATGTGACCAAATCTCACTATTTGGTCACGTTTTTCGTTTGTCACAAGTGTAAATTTTTTTTGTGATACTATAGATAAACATATGGTCACATATGGCAATTGTTTGTGTCACTATATAATGGGGCACTTTCAGTGACATAACGTAACTGTGAGTAAATGTAATTTACAATGACAGTAAACATTTGTTTGTGTGACCTTAAGTTTACGTTTATTAGTCACACTAATTAATTGTGTTACCATATGTTAAAGTTTATGGTGACAGTGACAATTACAATGTGTTGTAACACCATGAAAAATATCGAATCAAAATTAGCAAATTCCCAAAGTTAGAGGACCAAAACTGTCAAAATCCAAAACATAGGGTTTAAAATGAAAATCATGTCTCTCTGTCCTCTCGCGATACGCGACGGGACAAAGGACAAGCCCATCGCGTATCGAGAAGGGCTTGGTCAAAAAGGAAGAAAGACTGGTCAATGACGATACGCGATCGCTAAAGACCAACGTCATCGCGTATCGCGATGACGTGGTCTGACAGGCATGACACGTGTCACACGGTGGCACATTATGTCGCCACTTGGCACCGCGTCTGCCACATGGCTCCACGTGGCATACCTATAAGGTGACTGGCCGTGCCACATTCTGAGGACTTTCCAATCAAGCTGGCGGTGCCAACTCAATACCTCAAAGATTCGTCTCTTAAGGCGTGCCGACGAAAAAGAGTGTTAATACCTTGATTCACATACAAAGAAAAGGTGTGGTAGTTGATCAAGAAGATAAAGAAGTTAAAGCGGCGTTGCGGTGCTGCTCGATTGTAGGGTTTGATAAGCCAAGAAAATGTAGGCATAATGCCCGAATAAAATAATAATAAAATATTGTAAAGGCTTAAAAGCTAAAGTCGAGGAAATACTCGATACCTCGATAAATAAAAGAAAATATAACAAAGAAAATAAAAGAAAGAAATATGAAATAATACATATATACATATATGTGTGATTATAATTCTTTGTTATAAATTATTATTTAAGTAATAATAACTATTCTTAAATAATAAAGAAAAGATAGATGTACGTTTCTTATAGAAGAAGAAATGTAAGAAAATAAGATTAACTTTATGTTATCTTATAAATAAAGATATTTTTAAACTAAAGGTTTAAAAAGAAAGAAAATACTTTTTAACTAAAGGTTTAAAAGTAAATAATATATAATCGAGGTGACGATTATAAACAAGACTAAAGTTCTTAATCCGGATTGTATGTCCGACTAACAAAACGTTATACTCGTACTATAGGTGCGAGATAGCAAACGGGAAAGATCCTCGGACGGTGTTTGAACAGATCCAAATCAAAAAGGTGAATACGCCCCAACTTTACAAACTTGTTTTCAAACAAGTCAAACATTGTTATATGAAAAAGGTTTACATGAGACTACGTGTCTCTAAAACATTTATAAACAAGAGTAAAAACCTATTCCTCAGGTTGTAGTATACGTTTGTCTGGATCCTTACATGTGTGGTAAAATGTGGTAGGCACATCGCACCACACTTGGTTATAGTCACGCTCGCATGCGGGGAGTAATGACCATGTGTATACCTATGGTACCTAAGTAATGTCGAACGCTGCGGAGTTTGTTGGGGTGCTGTGTGTAGAGAATTGAGATTATAAATTGTATTGTTTCATTGCTTGATTATTCCTAAGACACGTTGGGCCGGACCTAAGTTATATCTCGAGGGAAAATCAAGTAAAAGAAAATATTATAGCGTCCCCATACATGAACTTGATGATTTTAATGATTTGTTGAAATCTGGAAATATGGGACAAATTATAGTTTGTAATGTGTATATTTAGTGCATGGGATGTTTGGTTAAAAATTGCTAAGTCTAGTTTACTTGTCGGTAACTTTAACGGTCGAAAAGCCGACTTTTTAACATGAACCGACACCATGGTTAGGGACTGTTTTAGAACAGCCCCTAAAGTGGTATAAATCTCATATATAACATAAGTCTATATGTGAGAAAATGACTAACTTACTAGACTTGGTCCTAGACGGTTTGTTGGTGCATTTTGTGACCGTCGCTATGCAATTCTGATCAGCGGAAACGATGTACGAAGTTAGGACAACTTCGCCATAGGCGAAGTTAGAACAACTTCGCCTACAGGCCCAAGCCCGTGAAGTTGTTTATATATATATATATGTGTGTCTTGGTTAGGTTTGTGTATCCAGAAAATTAGAGTGTTTTGTGATAAGTTTATTTTGTCTAGAGAGAAACCGAGAGGGAGAGTCGTGTGGGACGGCCCGAGGTAGAGCTCACCTCGGGTCGGCCGTCATTTGTTTTCGTGTTTGGTATGTAATGTGTTTCGATTATTATATAAATGATCTGCATATGTGTTTATACCATTCGTGTGTTTGTTCGTGTATGTGTTTATGTGTAATTGTGTTCTTCGTCTTCTACACCAATAAACGAGTCTAGGAGGATTCCGCACTCCTAGACCTCGTGCGGATCTCGTATCGATCAGCGACGCCCCGCGAGGACCTACAAGTGGTATCAGAGCACCTACGCTGAAGCGAAGTTGTTCCCAACTTTGCCCCACCTCTAACTTCGCCTATACAGAACAGATCACAACTTCGCTCATGGTAACAGGCGAATTTGTGATTTGCTTTGACGTTTATCTAACTTAGTCTGTTTGATGCAGATATGGCTGCTGTAGCTGGAGCAGGCGGTGCAGTCGGTGATGATGGAGGAGACAACCAAAGACAGTTCTTCCCGGGTCATAACATGTACATAACATTAGACCCGGAGGCGAGCGGAGTTGATGATTTCCGCGAAATCATCACGTTTCTTTTACGCTCGTGTATATTCCACGCGATTACCACAACTCTGCCGATATCCTTGCCAAACATTGAGGATTTTTGGCAGACTGTGGAATATGACTGTCGCGTAGAGCCCCCGGTGATGCGAGCAATGGTCAACAATCAGATTGTTCAGTTCTCATCTGAACAGATCCGGGCGGCTTTACGGTTTGGAGATGAGACAAGAGATAATCCGACAGATTTCGTCGCTCCATTCCGTGATGGTGCGTTTCTGAGGATGGGATACTCTGGTCCCTTGGGAGATACTCAGAGAAGGAAGGGGTTCTTACTAGATCAGTGGCGCTTTCTCATGCATGTCATGATCGTGTGCATGTCAGGGAGAAAAGCGGGCACTGATGGCATGGGCGCGACCATGCAGTCGGCGATGACTGCTCTGACTTATAATAAGCGTTACAGCTTTAGTCAGATGGTCTTCTACAAGATAGATCAACAGAGAAGAGCGGTGGCGCGTGAGAGATTTATTATGTATCCAAGATTCATTCAGATGATCTTGAATCATGTGGCTCCAACGCTACCTCAGCGCCGCCCAATTAGATACGTGGAAAGTGTGAGCAAACGGATCTTCGCCCAATGCAGATCTTCCAGTGCAAGGAGCAAACCTGAGCTCCGTCCTCGACATACTCCACTTTTTGGGTACTTGATCAACCCAGAGTATGTGCCAGCTCGTGGGGACGAGTTTCGGGACCCGGCACCACAACAGGCAGGAGCACCTCAAGCTATAGCTGCTGCTCCTGTTGTGTCACCGGAGGAGAATGTAGTCCTTGACGCTGCGTTTGGCGGTCAAGGCTTCTTTGATATGGATCGGGAGGATCCAGAGGAAAATGTACAAGTTTCAAGTGTGAATGTGACTAGGACAGCTACAACGGTGGCTGATTCTGATTCTGATGATGAGTTGGCTGAAGCGAGACGAATTCTAGTTAACCAAGAACGGGTTCAAGGGAAACGAAAGAGAACTGATGATGACAGCGAGTCAGATTATGAAGAAGAAGTTCATCAGTTGATTCGGAGATCAAGAAGGGAACGGGCAGGTGCAGGTTCGGGAGCCGGTGAGAGCTCAAGGGTGGTACGTTTCACCCCACCCGCACTGTCCGGTATGACTATTGTTACCTCATCTTACAAGTTACAAGGCCAAGCGCCACGGACGTTCCCGTGGTGGCTACCTCATCTGCCTTTGGCCTCCCACCCACTACATTCCAACTATTGGCTCCGGAGATTGTATCGTTGCCACCTCCAACTCTTACTCCAACGGAGGTCGTGGCACGATTTATTGAGTCGACGGTTGTGGCCACTGCAGGGTTATCGGTGACGATACCACCTGCGGTTACATCTATGCCTACTTCTGAGGTCCTGGTTACATCGTAAATCCCTCCTCAGTACACTCAAGATATATCACATCTGAGGTTTGATTTCGATGCAACCTTATCAGACTCTGAACGAATAGCAGCACTTGAACGGGTCGTGGCAGAACAATCAATGGTGAATCTTATCCAGACCCATGCTATTCAACGCCTCGTTGCAGAGAATCAGATACAGTCGTCCCTGCTGATAGAACATGGCAAAATCATTGATGCTTTGAAGGAGTTCTTGGCATCTTAGGGGGAGACGAGCTGTAAGGGCGATGAGCTGAGGACTAAGAAGCGAAATGACAGAGACGATGATCCCAATGCATCGAAAGGTGCAGGTGGAGAGTTGCCAAGAACTGATCAAGCTCTTGGGACTTCCACAACTCAGGGGGAGTCGACAAGTGCAGCTGGTGGTGATGATGTGGTGGTAGTGGACGTTGAGGAGATGGATGATGAATTTGTAGGTGATGATGATGTATTACCGGTGGATGTGATAGAGAAGATTGGTGCAGAGATTGTTATTGAAAATGATATAGAAGAGGTAGAGATAGTAGAGGAGAATGTGGAGCATGAGATTCCAGAAGTCGATAAGGCAAATATGAGTCAATAGATTGGAAATGATGAGACGGAATGGGAAGAGCAGCCTAGATGGAAAGAAGGCTATGCTCAGTGGTTCGTAAAAACGAAGAAACCGGCGGTCCCTACTATGTTTAAGAAGAGTTACAACATTAGAGGCTATGTTGAATCGAGAAAGGGGATTATATGCTGGATATATGATGAGCAGTTGAGGCTCTTTGTGATTAAAAGGTATGATGGTGTTCAATACTTCAAGAGGATGTTGAGATCATTGAATACATTGCCAGAATGTGAAGTGAAAGACTTAGCCAGATTGGGGTTAATCAACAGAAGTGATGATAACATGGCTAGAGTCATAGGGAAGATTGTTTGGAATGAAAGTATAAAAGAGAAGAAGTTCGAGCTGTTGAAACCACAAAAGGGAAAACTCATCGAAGACAAAGATAGAGGGATGAGAGTAGATGGCAAGCCTTGGATGATTATGAAGTATAAGCCGATCCGGTGTCTAAAAGAGGTGCCGATGAAACAAATGCCCAAGGATGTGCTGAAGGATCTGAAGTGGTGGTATGTAGATTGTGAGACAGCTGAAGCAGTAATGGAGGACGAAGATGAACAAGAGCTGCTGAGAGTCTTTGATCCGATGCATCTAGTGAACTTGTCGCAAGCTGATCTGCAGGTGCTGAATGAGAAGAAGATATTTTATATTCATGCTTGGAAAGACGAAGCGAAGAAATATCAAAGAATTGTATCAGTTTGTGTACGTGAAGGAGTTCATGCTTAAAGATGAAGATACAAGATTGTTGAAGATTACAAGACACGTGTTTGAAGATAAAGATTGAAGCTACTGCCAAGGGGGAGTCTGTTGGTACATGATGTCAGTAGTTCAATATATAGTGTCTGTAATCGAGTCGTTTGGATTTGTATTTTGTATTAAGCGAAGTTAGCTAACAAGTTCGCTGATATAGGCGAACTTGTTAGATAAGCGAAGTTAGTGACAACTTCGCCTGAACATGCCAGGCGAAGTTGTCGTGTTTATAAGGATTAGGTTACGGCTGAGTTTGTAATCGGTCGAGTCATTATTGTACGAGGTCCTGTAATCAGTGATTGATATCACGTGTTTCCAGTTGCAATAAACAACGTGTCTTTGCTTATTGTAACGTGTGTTCGATCGTGTTAACGTATATCGTCTTCTACGCTCGTAACGTCTTACGTAGGGATTCCGCACCTACGTAGAACGAGATATTCCGTGTAGATCCGGCTGGGAACCTACACGGTTCGTGTCGGAAAAACCGACACGAAAACGTCAAAAGTTGCTGATTTAAGAGAATATTAACAAAAATGAGAAATGACATGTTTTTATAAAATAACTTATAAAACTTAACTAATATATATGTAACAAGTGTTTTCCAAGTCATAAAAGTTATATTTTATACGGAATGCCGATCGGTTCGTTTTTGAACCCGAAACCGGTAAAACCGACGAAACCGACAAGAATTATTACAAATAAATAAATTAATATTTTCTTAAACTTTCCAGCAACTAAAACTCTACAATTTAATATAATTATATATTATCTTTATTTATTAATTAAATTATTTAATAAACAATAATCGACGAAAAACCTAACCATACGTGTGTTAAACTATTAGGACTCTATTTGCTTGCATGCTTGTGTGGACATTGAGTAGGGATAATAAGTAATAGATTTTTTATAAACTAAGACTCAAACAAAGTTTTATTAACAAAACATGTACTAATATAGGACCCGTGTATTTTGGAGAAAAAGGCTTCAAACCGTGAGTTTCTCTATCGAACCCCCTCGTTTTTAAATGGAATCGCTTTTAAATGTTTTTATAATTGTTTTGGGGGAAAAGCATTTTATTTTACAAACTGTGTCAAACGCGGGATGAGTCTAGTTGGCTAGATAACTGTTAACCGAATTAGTAAGGGCACAGAAATATGGGTAGATCTATCGGTGTGACGCCCCCCAGTTCCATCGCGTTGGGTTAGAAGTGGGCGTATTTTGAGTCTGGTATGTTTCAGGTTATCAACTATGATAGTCATACGTAATGTTGTATTCTTTGCTCGTCTACAACAACACAATTTGTTTAAGAAGTAAAATGCCTATTATTTTTGTGATGTAATGATGGTAGATTATTACACACGGATTTGTGTTATAATGGCGATAGACCATTATTCACGAAATGTTTTTAATGTCATTCGGGGTGTAGTGACGATTACACACGAAGTGATATTGGTATATAACGACAAAAGATCATTATATATATATATATATATATATATATATATATATACGGACTATTTTATTATAAAGGGAAACTCACCAACACATTGTGTTGATCGATATTTTAATATGCTTTTCAGGTAAGTGATGGCTTCGTGACAATGGAGGAAAAGAGGCGAGCGGTGTTTGAATATGGGAATAAACTGGGATGTGTAATAACCGTGTTTTTATACACAAGTAAACTTATGTTTTTAATAATAATAAAGTTTCTTTGAAAAGTCAAACTTTGGTTATTATGTTACTATACTTTATTATGATTGGCTATCGGCAACTGTCACAACCCGAACGACTTGGTCAAAAGTTTTCCGCTGTTTAAATTAAGGTTTTCGGGGTGTGACAAAATAGATCTCATCGAACAAATCAAATCCTCTCAGCTCCAAGCTATCAATGAAAACAAGATTTCCGACGAAAAATGTAACAACACCATTGACTCGCTATTCAAGGGTGATGGTGGTATCCTTAGAATGGGAAACTGGATTTGGGTACCAATCGTTGAGGACTTGCGTGAAAAGATTATGAACGAAGCTCACAAGTCCAAATACATGATGCACCCAGGTAGTGACAAAATGTACCAGAATCTCAAACCAAACTACTGGTGGAATGGGATGAAAAAGGACATCGCTTCGCATGTGGCGAAATGTTTAACCTAAGGTGGATCTACGTAGACGATACCGGGTTCAAGGGAACCCACTGAGTTTCTAATTTTATATATATAAAATATGATAGTGAACCCACATATATTTTGTGAGTGAACTCATAAACAAAGGGGAACTCTAGTTTAGTGGTAAACATCCATCCTTCGAAATTTGAGAACCCAGGGTCGAATCTCAATCTCTCAACTGCATTATTTCCTTTTTTCTTTTTTTTCTTTTCCCCAACCCTCTCCACAAATCAAATATACATAACATGGAACAATCATACTATAGCTGTAAGTTATTTGATGAGAATGACATAACCATGTGTAGCTATAAAAAATAATATACATATTACAATTACTTGTAATAAAATATTTTTTAAACATTACTAACTGAGTAATAATGATCATCTTAATCAATAATATGTTGTTAGAACCAAATATTTACTAATCCGTAGAACCCGTTAAACTTAACTCAATAGAATTGGATAGTTATTACATGTTTTTGTTAAGTAAGTTATTAGGTTTCGATCCTAACCCGTTGGCTGATACGTGAGAATCAATAGCAGGCTTCTTAAAAAACAAAAAAATGACATACAAATATATTTGTAATGTTTTTGTATTTGGATGGGTGTGGCCTGCAGGTATGAATCTGTAATTTGTATATATTCCTTTGAAATTTTATGCATTCTTGAGAAAAATTTTACCAACACAAATAAAAAGTTTAGTGATAATATCAAAAAATTAATATACTATACGGTATTACATTAAATTGACTAAATTTGTAAAAACAAATGGTGAATGTTGATCGTATATGATGTGGTTTAATTTTATCATGAACTAACTAATATTTATTGTAGATTTTTTTTCACGTTTCGATGTGAATTTTACTTGCGATGTTGTTATCGATAATGCAAATGCATCCATGTTTTTACCTCATCGTGAAGCGTGATTTATATTTTACTAATAATGTTTAAATTTGATTTGTATGCATTATGAATACTAAGATATATTATGTGTTTTTTTGATTTCTTATAACGATGTTTGTTTATTCTTATTGTATCGTATTTTTGTTATGGGATAAACCTTAACTGATCCGAACCGTGAAAATGACCCGAAACGTCAAACCGACCTGAACAGTGAACCCACTGGAAAACATTCCTGGATCCGCCACTGTGTTTAACCTGTTTAAAGGTCAAGGCTGAACAACAAAAGCCTTCGGGATTGCTTCAACAACCCGAACTTCTCGTATGGAAGTGGGAGTTAAGAACCATGGATTTCATCACAAAACTCCCGAAAACAACTCGACACCATAATGTTGTTTGGGTTATCGTGGATCGATTAACAAAGTCCGCGCACTTTATACCCATCACTAAGTCGTACTCAATGGATAGATTAGCACGTATCTATGTAAACAACATCGTTGCTTTGCATGGAGTACCGCTATCTATAATCTCTGATAGAGACAGTCGTTTTACGTCTTACTTCTGGAAAAGCTTCCAACAACGCTTGGTACTAAGTTAAACCTTAGCACCGCTTATCATCCTCAAACCGATGGGCAAAGCGAAAGGACAATTCAAACGTTGGAAGGTATGCTCCGTGCTTGTATGATTGACTTAGGTGGAAGTTGGGATGACCACTTACCCCTAATGGAATTTTCGTATAGCAATAGCTATCACACGAGTATACAAGCCGCTCCATTCGAGGTGTTATATGGTCGAAAATGTAGAACGCCTGTGTGTTGTTCTGAAACCGGAGACAATCAATTATCTGGACCCGAGATAGTCCAAGAAACCACCGACAAAGTTCTTCAAAGCCGAGAACGACTTAAGACGGCACGTGACCGCCAAAAGAGTTAAGCCGATGTCCGTCGTAAGCCGTTAGCATTCAATGTTGGTGACAAAGTATTATTAAAAGTCTCGCCATGGAAAGGCGTAATTCGCTTCGGCAAGAAAGGAAAACTTAGTCCTCGATTCGTTGGACCCTTCGAGGTACTTGAACGAATTTGTACTGTTGCATACCGATTGCGACAACCCGAGGCAATGCAAGGGATACAAGATATAGTTCATATTTCAAATCTGCGTAAATGTTTAGCCAACGAATCTCTATTGATGCCTTTAAAAGATGTAGAAATAAACGAGAATCTAAAATTCATCGAAAAACCAATTCAAATAAAAGATTCGAAAACAAAGAAATTGAAAACACGACCATTGAAAATTGTGAAATTAAAATGGGACTCACGAAGAGGCCCCGAGTATACATGGAAACTCGAATCCGAAATGAAAAAGAAATACCCCCACTTATTCTAAGAAGCAATCTCGAGGACGAGATTTATTTTTAAGGTGGTGAGGATGTAACACCATGAAAATATGGAATCAAAATTAGCAAATTTCCAAAGTTAGTGGACCAAAATTGTCAAAATCCAAAACATAGGGTTTAAAATGAAAATCTTGTCTCTGTCCTCTCACGATACGCGACGGGACAAAGAACAAGCCCATCGCGTATCGCGAAGGGCTTGGTCAAAAAGGAAGAAAGACTGGTCAATGGCGATTCGCGATCGCCAAAGACCAACGTCATTGCGTATCGCGATGAAGTGGTCTGACAGGCGTGGCACATGTGGCCACATGTCACGAATTGGCACAGTGTGTCGTCACGTGTCACCACGTGGCACCGCGTCTGCCACATGGCGCCACGTGGCATACCTATATGGTGACTGCCCGTGGCTACGTCGCGATACGCGACGGATACCTCGATATTCGTGCCACATTCTGAGGACGTTCCAATCAAGCTGGTGGTGCCAACTCAATACCTCAAAGATTCGTCTCTTAAGGCGTGCCGACGAAGGAAAGAGTGTTAATACCTTGATTCGCATACAAAGAAAAGGTGTGGTAGTTGATCAAGAAGATAAAGAAGTTAAAGCGGCGTTGCGGCGCTGCTCGATTGTAGGGATTGATAAGCTAACAAAATGTAGGCATAATGCCCGAATAAAATAATAATAAAATATTGTAAAGGCTTAAAAGCTAAAGTCGAGGAAATACTCGATACCTCGATAAATAAAAGAAAATATAACAAAGAAAATAAAAGAAAGAAAATATGAAATAATACATATATACATATATGTGTGATTATAATTCTTTGTTATAAATTATTATTTAAGTAATAATAACTATTCTTAAATAATAAAGAAAAGATAGATGTACGTTTCTTATAGAAGAAGAAATGTAAGAAAATAAGATTAACTTTATGTTATCTTATAAATAAAGATATTTTTAAACTAAAGGTTTAAAAAGAAAGAAAATACTTTTTAACTAAAGGTTTAAAAGTAAATAATATATAATCGAGGTGACGATTATAAACAAGACTAAAGGTCTTAATCCGGATTGTATATCCGACTAACAAAATGTTATACTCGTACTATAGGTGCGAGATAGCAAACGGGAAAGATCCTCGGACGGTGTTTGAACCGATCCAAATCAAAAAGGTGAATACGCCCCAACTTTACAAACTTGTTTTCAAACAAGTCAAACATTGTTATATGAAAAAGATTATCTCTAAAACATTTATAAACAAAAGTAAAAACCTAGCCCTCAGGCTGTTGTATACGTTTGTCTGGATCCTTACATGTATGGTAAAATGTGGTGGGCACATCGCACCACACTTGGTTATAGTCACCCTCGCCTGCAGGGAGTAATGACCATGTGTATACCTATGGTACCTAAGTAATATCGAACGCTACGGTGTTTGCTGGGGTGTTGTGTGTAGAGACTTGAATTTATAAATTGTATTGTTTTATAGCATGATTATTCCTAAGCCACGATGGGCCGGACCTAAGTTATGTATCGAGGGAAAATCAAGTAAAAGAGCATATTTCAGCGTCCGCATATTCACCACCATTCGTTGCTGATGTATTTTCTAACATTTTGCAGGTAACCAAGATTAGAGCTTGAAGAACGAAATGCTCAAGATATCCGATGGCTCGGATCTTTTTGTTAAACTTAAATATTAATAGATGGTGGTTTTGTAAATTAAAACAAGTAATCTTAAACGGAAACTTTTGTTTCGTCTTTTGTAATGTGAATATTATATTTTAAATCCACATGTAAAAGACTTCCGCTTAACCACGTAACTCTGATTTATTAACAAATGTGGTACCAATTATGTTGTCACACGCCCAGGGGGTGTGACATGTGTCACTAACGATAACTAATAGTCATGACAAATGTAACAAACATGTGACTTGAAGTAACAAATGGTCAGCTTCCATTTTATTATGTGTCACTAAAAATTTAAACTAAAGAAATAGTTATTGATGTATAAGAAGTTTATGGTCACAGCTCGACTATGGATGTGTGACAAATTATATATTTTGGTCAGGGTTAATGGAAAAAAACATGTGACTACAATTGCAATTTGGTGATTGTTCACTTTATTAGGTGTGACTAACGGTTAATACTAAGAAAACTTTAGTGAAGTGTAAGTAGTTTATAGTCACAGTTCATTTTAGTAGGTGTTACTAAAATTTTTAATACTAAGACAACGTTATTAATGTATAAGTATTTATTTGTTACATCTCCAATTCGGATGTGTGATAAAATATATATGATGGTGATGGTAAATGCATACAGTTTGTGACTAGAAGTAACATTTGTTAATTGTTCACTTTGTTAGGTGTGACTAAATGTTCAATAGACAATCATCGTTATTGATGTATAATTACTTTTTGGTCACATCTCGAATATGGATGTGTGACAAATTATATATTATGGTAATGGTAAATGCATACAATATGTGACTAGAGGTAACATATGTTAATTGTTCACTTTTTTAGGTGTGACTAAATGTTCATTACTAAGGAAATGTTTGTGAAGTGTAAGTACTTTTTAGTCAGCATGTGACCATTACATATTACTTTCTTTTAAGGAAACGTTATTGTTGTCTTAGTAGTTTATGTCACAAAAAAAAATCTTTACAAAAGAGTGTGACTGAAGGTGTGTTAGGGTCATGTATTTATGTAACAATGTAACTAAATGTTAAACAATAGTGACTCTAAAAATAATTCTTGACTATATAGATTGGTATTTTCCAGATTATAATTTTTCATTTTATTAGGTGTGTAAAAATATTACTAATTAATTAGGTGTGATTATAGTGACAATTTAAATTTTAATGTGTGACTAAAGACTATATTATGCTTTTTAATGGGCCATTTTTCTTAAAAGATGATTAATTAGGCTTTTTTTTCAAAAACACGATAATTTGGGACCATTTTTGTTCTAAACACAATTATAAGCAGTTTGATTTATGAATAACCAGTGTATGAAACCATGAGTTCGTCATCCTTTCTATTTGCTTTTTGCGTAATGAAAGTAGTTAATAAATGAAGGGTTATTAATTATACAATCTATTATATGAATCCAATTTTGATTTTTTAGAGTTTGATCAAACTATTTGATATGTATGCATGTACTTTTGGATTTACCGAAATATTTATATTTACTATTCGATATGATATAGCATAATTATAACATTAAGTAGTCACAACACATTCACTCTTAACATTCAGCATATTGATTATAACAATCAGAGTACAAACTGAATAACCGTCACGACTGTTTCAAAAATTAACATTAAAAGCTATATGTTGATTATAATAATTAGAGTACAAACTGAATAACCGTACAAACTGAATAATCGTCACCATCCTAAACTTGATTTAGCCTAACTAATGATATGGTAGACCTCACTTGAAAATTTGGATCTATCGAATTACCCATGGATGTCTTGGCAGCATCCCAGTCATCCGAAGATGTAGTCTGTTAACCTTGGTCGAATCTATAATAATGATGGTGAATAAAATTTTTACGGAAACACCATCATAGATTCAGATCATCTATCCGAGATTCAGACAGATGATACTATGAGAAATAATCCACCAAATAGCGGATATTAGACTTGAATCGAAATCTTGTGATCTTCCTTTCGTCCTTTCCTTGAAAATCCACGACCAAATCATCACTTTATCATCTTCCATGTCATCTTCCTCTACATCAGTAAACTTCATCGATTTGTAACAACAAAATCAACACTGTTAATAAACACATACAACAATATACACACTGATGCTTCAAACTTTTTATAATCTAAACATTCCAACTCCAGACTATCATATACATGCATTTAATATAAAAACCAGCAGACTTACTTTGATTGTTAACACCTAGAGAGAAAATCTGAACTAAAAGATATGTTGTGCATGTGCCATTTTAAGTACAAAAAGATATAAAGGCAATGTTATTAATACTAAACAACCTGCAATTAGATTTGGTCAGCATTGGAATACGTGACAAAGTAACTCCACTAGTATAAGACTAGTTTAGGTGTGACTAATATACTAACCGTTAGCAAACCAGATTCAAACCGGTTCACCACAACAAAATTATTTTCAAACCCACTCATTGCCACATGTCACTATTTTATTGGACTTCTATATAATTTGTTTTCCTTTTCTTTACACATTAATTAGTTTAAAACTATAACATTGATTTTTTATAACAACGTTTAATAATTAAGTTTTTAAAAAAAAACCTAAAAGCACAATCTTGTTCAGTTTAGTTTTGTGAACACGCCGGTATAAATTTTAGCTAAAACAGAGTTTATAAAATAATATATATTTGAGTTGAGTTAGTAATTTGTGAATGAGGATGGTATAGGAAATGTTAGTGAAGTGTAAGTACTTTATAGTCACATCTCCAATTACTTTTGTTTTACAAAATATGTATTATGGTGATGTTAAATGCATATAATTTGTGACTAGAAGTAACATATGCTAATTGTTCACTTTGTTAGGTATGACTAAATGTTCAATAGACAATCATCGTTATTGATGTATAATTACTTTTTGGTCCAATCTCCAATTTGGATGTGTGACAAAATATATATTATGGTGATGGTAAAGGCATAAAATATATGACTAGAAGTAACATATGTTAATTGTTCACTTTGTTAGGTGTGACTAAATATTCATTACTAAGGAAATGTTAGTGAAGTGTAAGTACTTTTAATTAGTTAAATGTGACCATTACATTCTTTAAGGAAACCCTAGTGTTGTCTTAGTAGTTTATAGTGACAGTTTTAATTGTAATGTGCAACTAAAGACTATATTATTTTTTTAAAGGTCTATTTTGCTTAAAAGATTATTATTTGGGACTTTTTGGTTAAAACGCGATATATAAGCAGTTGTATCCAAGCGCCTTTTCGTCATCCATGTCCTTACTCCCTAATCGATCAGATAATTTTCAAAAAAATTCAAAATCATGGCGATATCCATCAAGCTGCTATCCCATAACGAAGGTATTTCATATATACTTTACACATTTGATAGATTTATGAATAATCATATAAAACCATGCACGATATTTCGTCTTCCTTTCTATTCGAGTTTTGCTTGCAATGAACGTAGTTATAAATACATGAACTAGGGTTATAATTAATTATACAATATAGTATCTGAATTCGATTTTGATTTTTTAAATTTTGATCAAAATATTAAGTATATATGGACTTTGGTTGATGCCATAGACTTCGTAGCTCAATACGTTTCTATTTGGTCCATATGAAATCCACCTTACGGTCTCTGATATACTTTCTCGCGATTCTGCTAACTCTCTCTCAACCTGATACATATACTACAAGGGCGATCAAATATAATAAATATTTAACTAGTAAGGCCGTTATGAAATATGTAGTATACGTACGTACCTCATATCGTAACCACATACCAAACTTTAAGTTGTGCTCTTTCTCTAGCCATGTTGTTTTCTTGTCAGGATGTTGTTGTTCAAGAAATGTCATGTGTTGACTGTAAATAAATATTGACGAATTTTATACACCGTGTAGTAGAAAATAAACTCATATAATCCATGTACATAATACTTACTCGATATAAGGAAAAATTTCGGATGTATTTTGCAGCACATAGATATGTGCTTTCACGAACAGATCTGAAGAAATGTCGTCCATCGATTTGCCCATTGATAGTGGGACTCCGTCTTTATTACTTGCTCTATTCTTATTTTCAATCGAGTTCCTCAAGCTATTAGGAATACCAATAGTCTTCCAAGTCTTTTTTGAATTCGCTCAAGAACTCAATCGTCTCCTCGGCAACATTCTGTTCAGCAATGCATCCTTCTGGCATAATTTTGTTTCGCATGTGCCCCTTAATAACCTTCATACACCTTTCAAATGGATACATCCACCGAAAGCATACGGTACCACATAACTTAACTTCCCTAGCAATGTGCACGGTTAAATGAACCATAACATCAACAAAACGATGGAGGGAAGTATTTCTCGAGAAGGCACAATGTCACAAACAAATCTGTCTCCAATTTGTCAACCTCCTCGACCTCGATATCCTTGCTACAAATTGATTTGAAAAAAAAAATAGAACCTGAAATAAAAAAGTATACAGTCACGTAACCACATGTTGTATTCCAACTTACAAAAAAATTAAGGAGTGATATGGTGATATGAATATAAAAAACAAGAAAAATACCTTATTATAGCATATCTTGTGGCTTGTGGCATAATATATCGTATTGCAAGGGGCAAAAACTATTGCATAAGCATGTGATAGTCGTGTGATTTAATTCCTATTAGCTTCCTATCCTTTAGACTAACCAAACTAGCAAAATTTGAACAATACCATTGTGGGACCCTTAACCTGTACAACGTGTCGCAAAACTTGTCTTTTTCCTCTGTTGTTAATGTGTAACTTGCAGGCGGAAGCCTAATATTTGTGTCGTCTCTCTTAGGCTGTAACTCTAGCCTTAAGTGCATATCATCTAGATCGAGTCGAGCCTCCAATCCATCATTTGTCTTTCCCGGAATGTTTAACAATGTTCCAATCAGACTCTCTGCCACATGCTATTCAATATGCATAAAATCGATACAATGGTTGACAGAATTAAACCGCCAATATCTAAATTTATGATGTCAAATATTAAATTTCTTCTAATAAGTTTTATTGTTGCTTCCTTGATCTGTTGTATTTGATTCTTTTATTCCCCTTTGTTTTATTATTTTCCCACGTCTTTCGTTCGAAGCTTGTTGCATGGCTGACGCATTTTCCTTGTGGCCCTTACCCCAGATGTTCATACAATATTGCATCTCGTTATATATTTCTACCTCGTTCTTAGGTAATTCGTTCACTTCGAAACTCTTGTGTTCCATCGAATCCCTTCTTTTTCTTTCTGAATGGGTGGTCAAAAGGTAGATACCGTCTGTGGCCACCATAGCTTTGCTTATTTGATCTTCTTAGTCTAACACAGTTTGTTTCCTTACCACAAACTACACAACCAAAGAAGCTACTATATGGACAACCAAAAAGTGTACCAAGGACGGGATAATCATTTATGGTCTATAAGACAACAGCATCTAGCGTAAACCTTTCTCGGGCATATGCATGGTATGTTTCTACCCCCGTATCGAATAACTGTTGTAGATCTTCAATCAGCGGTACTAAAAATACATCAATATCGTTTCTCGGTGTCCCCGATATCAATAACGATAGCATGATGAACTTCCTTTTCATACATAGCCATGGTGGAAGGTTGTACATGACCTCTAAAACTAGCCAGACACTGTGGTGTCGATTTCCTCTATTAACATCCACCCCATCAGCTGCAATGCCTAGCCACAAACTTATTGGATCTTGTTTAATGAATTCATATATGTCATCTATAGCAGCCCATGCGGGTGAATCCGCCGGGTGACGTAAAACATCGTCCTTTATTCTACTTTCCGCGTGCCATCTTAAATGGCATGCAGTCTTCGATGACTGAAAAATTCGTTTAATCCATGGAATATGGGAAAGTACCATAATAATTTTGCTGGAATTTTATTGTATGTTACTTTTTTAATATCATCCACCTTCCATCTTGATTTTCCACAAGTGGGACATACTTCATATTTTTCGTACAGTCCCCTGTAAAAGAATGCATTCGTTAATGCAGACGTGTGTTTTGTTATAACTTGACCCCATTTCTTTTAATGTTCTCTTAACCTCATATGTACTACTAGCCATTTCATTGCCTTCTGGTAGCATCTTATTAAAGACAAGAATGAATTCTGTAAAGCATTTATCCGCAACTCCGTACTTTCTCTTAACGTTGAAAATCCGTACCAGCGCAGACAACTTCGTGAAGTCGGGACAGCCTTTGTAAAGGGGCTTCTCAGCATCTTCAATTAGTTTTATGAACTTTGCATAATCACGGTCATCAGTTGGTACTTCCGATGTAAAACCGGCTGTGTGCATTTCATAGTTGTCTTCCAAAAACGGATAACTAATTTTGGGCTCATACTTTTCTCCATGCTTAGACCATATCGTATAGTTTTGATCTATGTCATGTTTGAATAATTGATGTTTCACGTCATCCAGACTAAGTGATATGTGGTTTAAACAAGTCTAACATGGACACGGTATTTCTTTTATTGGCTTATTGCTTGATTTCTTTAAATGGCTAACTGCATAACACATAAAACTTAGAACTCCAACCATATAAACCTTTTTGTTTCTATTCATTTCCATCCAAGACTTGTCCATCTTTGAAATCACCACTATAATATAATTAAACCAAATAAGTAATTATTCTTATCAATTAGTCGAACAACATAATTACTCTACTAATCAAACAGAAAGAAATAATACATAACTTACTTTGTATTTCTCAAAGAGGTTTAAATTTGGAACCTACGTTGTCATGTGTTTATCAATTTGGTCGAACCTACATGAGTTGTGTTTAATTAGATTTGGGTCGAAAGGGTCATGGGTCGGAACGGGTTAGGGTCTAGGATTATTTTTTTTAAAACGAGGACAGCGGAGGAAACGTTTTAGTTTTTTTTTACTTTTTTTATTTTTGATTTATATTTTGAATTATGATTTTATTATTATTATTATTTTTGAATATTTTGAGTTATGATTTTTTATTTATTTTTAAATTAAAAATTTAAGAAATCGTCCAAAAAAATATAAGAAACCAAAACCCAACCCGTTTAAATTTGTCAACCTATTTTGACCAGATTGGGGATAATAAGGTAATTGGGGACAATAGCGTAATTGGGGATAACAGAGTCCAATTGGGTATAATAAACTCCAATTGGGGACAACAGAGTCCAATTGGGTATAAAAAGTCCAATTGGGTATAATAGAGTCCAATTGTTGATAACAGTGTCCAATTGTGGATAAAAGTGTCTGGTTGGGGATCATAGAGTCCAATTGGGGATAACAAAGTCCAATTAGGTATAAGAGAGTCCGATTGGTATAACAGAGTCCAACGTGGTATAACATAGTTCAATTGGGGATAACAATGTCCAATTGGGGATAAAGTGTCCAATTGGGGATTTAACCGTGTCCATTTGTGGATAACAATGTCGATTGGGGATAATACAGTCCAATTAGGGATAACATAGTCCAATTAGGGATAACAGTGTCTGATCGGGGATAACAGTGTCCGATTGGGGATAATAGAGTCATATTGGGGATAATAAAGTCGAAATGGATATAACAAATTCCATTGGGTATAACATAGTCCAATTGGACTCTGTTATACCCATTTGGACTTTGTTATCCACAATTGGACACTGTTATCCCTAATCGGACTCTATTATCCTTAATCGGACACTTTTATCCTTATTTGGACTCTATTATCCCTAATCGGACTCTATTATCCCCAATCAGACATTGTTATCCACAATTGGACACGGTTAAATCCTCAATTGGACACTTTATCCCCAATTGGACATTTTTATCCCAATTGAACTATGTTATACCCCATTGGACTCTGTTATACCAATCGGACTCTCTTATACCTAATTGGACTTTGTTATCCCAATTGGACTCTATTATCCCCAATCTAACACTGTAATCCACAATTGGACATTGTTATCCCAATTGGACTCTATTATACCCAATTGGACTTTGTTATACCCAATTGGACTTTGTTATCCACAATTGGAGTCTATTATACCCAATTGTACTTTGTTATAACCATTGGACTTTTTTTATCCCCAATTGGACTCTGTTATCCCCAATCAGACAATTTTATCCACAACTGGACACTATTATTGTCAATTGAACTATGTTATACTTCATTAGAATCTGTTATCCCTAATTGGACTCTGTTATCCCAATTGGACTCTATTATACCCAATTGGACTTTGTTATCCCCAATTGGACTTTAATATCCCCAATCGGACACTATTATCCACAATTGGACAGTGTTATACCCAACTGAACACTATTATCCCTAATTGAACTATGTTATACCCCATTGAAATCTGTTCTTCCATCCTTGAGTTTGTTATCCCAACTGGACTCTAATATCCCCAATTGGATTTTTTAAATGTCGAGCTAAATGCCGATCAAATTCGGATTTGTAAAATATCGGGTCGGGTCGAATAAGAAATAACTTATTTTTTAAACAATGTTTTTAATTAAATGGTTAAAAGGCCATGTTTTTAATTAAAGGATAAATTTATTTTGGAATTAGATTTGGTTAAATACTTAAGTTCAACTCCTAATTATAAAATTATAAGAACTTCTATTTTTGTTATAATTTTTTTAAAATTTTAAATATTTTAAAAATGTTAGCTAATATTCTTAAAAACTAAATGACAATAGGAAAATTGGGGTCGGTAATAAAAACAGATTGGGGTCGGTAATAAAAATATATTGGTGTCGGTCGGATTTGGCTATATAAATTTACATTATGTATTTATAAGAGTAAAGTTATGAAGGTAACATTTACGAATTATAAAAAAATAATGATAATTAATGTATTTATAAGAGTAAAGTAATTTATTAGAGTAAATTACTTTATGGGTTGGACTCTGATTATGGGTGTGCGATGGATCGTTTACGTACTTCACTTCCAGATTTTGATCTTAGCGGGTTCTCTAATAAGGACACCGCCCCCCCCCCTAAAGCCCAACATGTTGTGGCGAGTGCCTTATTTAGTGGAATCGTCAAGAGTTTAGAAGTGAAGTTTGATCTATCCCCTCGCCAAAAGGCGGTGTTTGAATGCCTTCGGGCTCCTCGGGCTCAGGATTTTCTAACGGCTATCCCCATTGAAGGATTAGGCCAACGTATGTCGGGTTTGGAGTATCGGGCTATCCTTAAGTACCGGTTAATGATCCCTATGTTCCCGACGGATGAACCTTGCCCAATTTGTCGCAAGGTCTGTTTGGATTCTTTTGGTGACCATGCGGTGCATTGCAAAGAATTGCCTGGCTTTAAATACAGACATGATATGGTTAGGGATGTTCTGTGTGATGTTCTTAAACGGGCAGGGATTTCTGCTAAAAAGGAGGCCCCTATTAACTTTCTCACGGATCCTATTGAAGGGAGGTCTACTTTACGACCAGCTGATATTCTTGTGTTCGGGTGGGCAGGGGGAAACACGCCTGTGTGGATCTTACAGGAGTGTCTCCTCTTGTTGGGCTCAGGGACCGTGGGTTTGTTGTGGGTCAAGCTGCGTTGAAGGCTGAATCGGGCAAAGTTGTTAAACACGAGAAAGCTTGTTTAGATAATCAACATGTCTTTCTACCATTTGCCTTTGATACATTTGGTTTTCTGGCTCCAGAGGCTGTGAAATTTTTGAGTAGGGTTCAGCGCGTCGTACACGGAACCTCTTCAGCTTCTAGGTCCCAAAACTTCGTTTTTAGCAGGATTGGCTTTGCTGTTCAAAAGGGGGTTGCGGCGCAGCTTGTTGCCCGTTCCTGCCACTTTATTGTAATCGTTTTATAGTAAATTATAGAGTAACATTATATAAATTAACATTATGTATTTATAAGAGTAACATTTACAAATTATAAAAAGATAATGCTAATTAATGACAGCTAAAAATGAATGGTCGACCTTAATTTTAAATTTCTCAAAATATTTCCCTCAAAAATTTTCAAATCTAGCTTAATAATGACTGTATTATATTAATATGATTCTAAAATGGCGCCGTTAATCAATGTTTAATTGAAAATTTACAAAAATTGAAAATTTCACATTGCCGCCATGAACAAATTACACTCCTATTATTACGAAAACATGCTCATAATGATTCATTCCACATCTGTTAGCGGTTTTTGTTCTAGAACTCGATTGACGATTTTCAAAAATCATCTTCTTCTACTACGGTTTGTGACGATTTGTATATGTTTATTTGCAATCAACAACTCTCATTTGCATTTTACTTTGTGTCGTAGGTCATGGAATTAGAAAGAACGTATGAAGAGAATGATGCATTGGAAGACCAGTTTTATGAAGAATTTCACGATTATTTGAGTGACTCTGATATGGGTACCTCAGATGACGATAACGAATATAAAGTCAGTGATGCCAAAGATAAAAAGAAAAGGGGATTGACCAGATTGCAAAAGATGTGAAGTGCCTACACAAATTCTGGTGCGAAAAAACATAAAGTCAAGTTCGATGCGTTTGGCAAGTTTAGTGGAAAGTACATATTTGAATTCGTGAGTTTCTTAGGAGATCTGGTCAGGGAGAAAGTGAATGTCAGTGTTCTTACATGGAGGGAAGCATCCAAAGAACTAAGAGATAAGTTGTGGGAAGAGATTATGGTAAAATGCCTGATCAATTATTGGTTTGCATACATTATATTCCATTCTAATTGTAATTGTTATTTCAGCGTTATTACGAAGTAGGTGAAGACAAAAGAAAAGTTGTTATGACTCGTCTCGGTTTGCTCTTAAGAAGCTTTAGAAGTAGGGTGTATAAACGGGACATGCACCCCAACCTAGGCAAACCAGATAAGTTAGCTAGAATTCCAAGACGGTTTCGGACAATAATCCTTAACCAAGATCATTGGGACAGATTTGTCGTGTATACACAATCCGACAAATTCAAGGTATAGGTCGATCTTTTTATCATCATCAACATATATAATTTCATTATTTTTCATATTTTCATGTTTATAAAATTTAATTAAGAATTGACATATGTGAGATTTAATTTTCATTAAGGATTCGTCGGACATAAGGAAGGAAGCTCGGCAAAGTCGCGTTACAACCACCAGTTGAGAAGAGGTGGATGTGCTACTCTTGAAGAGAAAATGGTAAATGTTTTATTCTTTAAAAATTTCCTAAATAGATGCTTAGAACTTAAAAAAAGATTATGTGATTTAATACTAATGCACTTTTCTTATAAATTATAACAAGCTTGCAAACAACGAAGTTGAGAAAGATGTACCTCCCTCCCGGCGTCTGATGTGGTATAAAGCCCGTTAAAACAAAGATGGTGAAATAGAAGATGAGGAGATTAAAACGCTGGGAGAGCAACTAGTGAGTTCAGGAGACTGTCTTTAATTTATTCATATCATCTTGCTAACATTGATTGATTTTACATATTATTTGAACTTGAATGATTTTACATATTATTTTGTGTAGCTAAAAATGAAAAAAAAAAAATCATTGCTGGGAGTTGAAGGTTGATCAAGGCGAGGATGCCATGACACTGGTCTTTGTCCACGAAAAACGTGGTTTCGTAAGAGGGGTAGGAACTGGAGTAATGTCTTCTATATATCTTCACGGTCCACGACGAGTTAGAGGATCGACAAAAGAACAAATAAAGGAGCTCAACTTATGGTCCAGTCTGAGAGAGACGAAAAGAAAAAAGAGAGACAGGAAAGACAGAAACAATGTGAAGAACTTATGTTGATGAAAAATGTGCTTGATAAACAACAAGCTAGAATGAGAGCGTTACTATCCAGCCTTGCTATTCAGGGGAGTCAGGTGGGGACAAAACCGAATCAACAACAAGTAAGTGAATCTGTCTATAATATTTTTATAAATATAAATCATTTAATCCATTGTACTCATGAAAAGCAGCCTCCGGCTCATTCAAGTGAGTCCCAAAATAATCAAACTGCATATTCGGTGGGTCAGAATGACGACACCGTTACTGATCATATACTTCAACTGAAACAGTCCACAAATGTTAACATAACTCTAGTAACTAATTATTTTATTTTATTATTATTTTTATTAATTCAATTCTATTATAACATTGTACTTTAATGTTGTCTCAATCATAGCCTTCTCGTCTGAGTATTTGATCAGGGCAATGAGACAGGTCCTGGAAATCAGTCTCCAAGTCAATCAGGTGGACGTCAACTGAAAAGAGCTACAACTTTGTCCGGTAAGAATGACCGAGCCACTTCTGCTACAGGAAAAAGGAAACATTGTACACTTGAGAAATCCAATCAAGTAAGTTATTCTTTGAATATTCAGTAATTTACAATCTTCATTAATTAATTGTGAGAATTATAAATTGTTATTTAGGACTCTTCCAAAACCGTCAAAAAGAACACGGAAAGCTCATATGTGCCAGTAAATACTCCTTCACCAAAAGGAGAACGGGTATGTACTTTTTTTACAAATATGTCTTTGTATTTTTTTTTCCTTTTTTCCTTATGATATAATGACAATAAATATCAAAGACTATCAAGTGTCGACTAGCAACTGTGACCAAGAGAAACGTTGTCGCTTCTGGTACGATTTACTTCTCCGAAGGCCTACAAACATGTCACAATGTTCCAGTCCAAGAGGACTGCTAAAAAGTGTCGATTGACCAACCGATACAAGATGCAGCATTTTTACCTCATGAAATCCCTAATGCGCGGACAGTCGGGGAAGCAGCTGGCAGTTTTGTTCCTTGGCCGAAGGATCTTTGCATTTTTAATGTGATTTTCTGTAATTACTTTCTATAATGGTCTTTAAATTATTAAACTATTTCAAACAACTTATGTGCTTTTTTCCTTTTTAAATGGTGGTGACACAGGGTGATCAAAAAATTGAAAATCAAAAGGTCAACGACTTTACAAACGGGACCATTACTAAAGATATTGATGGTCAACAGCGGAATCAACCGAAATATTCAAAGGTCAAAAAACACCTAAAACAAAAGGAACGGTAGAATATGTCCAGTTGGATAATTTAAATCGAAGTTCACCAGGAGTAGTACTAATGCAGCAGCTAAGTAGGCCTAATTAATTCAACTAGTTAGATTTAGATTAGGATGCATATTTGTAGAAACTCCCGTTTAAAAATTTATTTATATGTAGAAGAATTTCATTTTATTTTATTAATATTTTTGTACCGTTTCATTTATATATTATTCATTATTATGCTTGTTTCTCAAATGTCACTAAATGTGAAATGCAATCAAATTCATGTGATTATAATTCATTTTTGGTCACATTTTAAAATTATCATATGTCACTAAAAGGTTACATTTGGGTGATTATAAACTATATGTAGTCGCATTTTACTAAATAATTTGTGTCTAACATATATATATGGTCACATTCATTAAAAATAGTGTAACTACAAGTGTCACTAAAAGGTATATATTGGTAACTTTGTGTTAGAAATAGTGTGATAACTAACTACATATAATCACTGCCTACCTAAATATTTGTGACTACAAGTATGTTATAGGGTCACGTAACTACGTAATATATGTCACTAAAGTGAAATGTAACAACAAATATCCAAAGATAGTATCACTGAAGGATGCACAACAATGACACATAAAATAAGAGATGTCACTAAAAGGTATATAATAGTCACAACTTAGATTAACAATTGTGTGATAACTAACTACATATAGTCACACTGTTCAAAATTATTTGTCACAAACAATAATAAAATACTCACATTTATTTAATAATAGTGTGACAACAAGTGTGTTAAGGTCATCTAACTACGTACTATATGTCACTAAATGAAAATGTAACAAGAAATTTTGAAACTTAGTGTGACTAAAAGATACACAACAGTGACACTTAAAATAAGACAAGTTTATATTAAACGTTTTAGGTCACATTTTCATTGGTGTTATGTCACAAGAAGGTATGTAATAGTCACAACTTAGATTAACAATTGTGTGATAACTAACTACATATAGTCACACTGTTCAAAATTATTTGTCACAAAAAATAATAAAATACTCACATTTATTTAATAATAGTGTGACAACAAGTGTGTTAGGGTCATGTAACTACGTAATATATGTCACAAAATGGAAATGTAACAAGAAATTTTGAAAATTAGTGTGACTAAAGGATACACAACAGTGACACTTAAAATAAGACAAGTTTATATTAAACGTTTTAAGTCACCTTTTCATTAGTGTTATGTCACTAGAAGGTATGTAATAGTCACAATTTAGATTAACAATTGTGTGATAACTAACTACATATAGTCACACTGTTCAAAATTATTTGTCACAAAAAATAATAAAATACTCACATTTATTTAATAATAGTGTGAAAACAAGTGTGTTAGGGTCATGTAACTACGTACTATATGTCACTAATTGAAAATGTAACAAGAAATTTTGAAACTTAGTGTGACTAAAGGATACACAACAGTGACAATAAAAATAAGACAAGTTTATATTAAACGTTTTAGGTCACATTTTCATTGGTGTTATGTCACTAGAAGGTATGTAACAGTCACAACTTAGATTAACAACTTGGTTTCTAATTGTGATAAAATACCAACCAATAGTCACACTGAACATAGTGTAATGTGACAAATTTCAGGCAAAACGTCACATTGAAAAATATTTTCATGTGACCAATTGTTGATATATTGCCACTAACCAGAACAACATGTATCACTGAAAAGGGTTTATATTGACAATGTTTGATAAAATTGGAACAAAAATCACTGGTCTCTAATGACAAGTCTACTCTACGATGACTGATTTTTATATGATATAGTGACGATTTTTTGTGTGTCATCAAACAACATCTGCAATGGCGCGACATTTTGTGACATATTTAGCGGGAAAAAATGGTCACTAACTACCTACGGTGACGATTTTTGTGTGTCACTGAAGCCCTATTTTTTACTGGTGATAGAAAGAGAAAGAAAAAGGAAAGACTAAAGTATTGGAGACCGAGTCACAAGCGTCAGATGGTATGTTTACACATAATACGTCCTGAGACATGCTGAAAGTTAAGATTATAAGCAGTCAAAGACTCGAGAATCAGCATACCATATGAAGAAGTTTATAGCGGTGAAGACGGTCAAAGGTAAAATTATCTTATGGATGTACGAGCCTGATCTAAAGGTATGCATCGTGAAGTGGGAGTGTTGAGTCAAAGATTTGACCTAAAAGAAGTATAAGGAAGATTGGAATCTCGACCTCCTCAGAAATCGCTAAGTATAAAATCGAGCACACTTGGACATCCGAGCAGGGTTTTACTTGCCCGAGCATGATATTTTGCCTATCGGGTAGGGTTATCTTCATGAAGTCTTCTTTAGTGTATATCCGAGCAGGATTCACTATGTCTAGCAAAATTGTTCTTCCAGCCGAGCACAGTTTGCTTACTAGCAAACCCTTGGCTAAACCAAGCTTTTGAAGTCAAGTACTTGGAAGATCTAGCAAGGTATTCATTAATAAACAGTGGTCCGAGCATGCCTGATGGAAAAATGAATTATTATTATTATTAAACTCATCGAGCAAGGTTCAACTTCGAGCAAGCTACAGTGTTACCAAGCACACATTGCTTAGCTAATAAGTTATTCTCATAGCAAAGAGTTGAAAGGACCTCAGAAGAACAAGTTTGCTCGTAGGATCATATCGAGCAAAGTTTGCTATGGTCAAGAAGATTGAAGTCTGCTAGATGAGTATTTAAATTGGAAAATGCACTAAGTAAAATCTACCCGGAGAACTGTTCCCAAGCAAACTTCAAGGTTACCAGGTCTACCCGTAAAGGACAAAATGGCACAATGCCTACTCGGAGAAGACTAATATTACAAAGTGTACTCGGAAGACCTGTTTTTACACTTAGTATAGTTTTGAATATGTAATTTGATTATGTACCAATCATTAGGGTTTCTAGAAGGAATGATAGCTGTCAGGTGTTGGCAGGCCTATAAATAGAATATTTTAGGGCACGTCCGCCACGGACAGATTTGCCACTTTACACTTTTCAGACCTAATCGAATATTCATGATTAAGTGTGACGGCTGTCCTAGGTTATTACTGAAAATACATTCCTAACAAGAAACCCTAATCGATTAACATTTGTATGAATCATTTATATAAATGGAAATCTTTTGAGTGATTGTTTGTGTCTGTTACATTTATTAACCTCTTTAACAACAAATCTGTTTGTTTCTGATTCCGCCGTTAACAAACAGTTGTCTTACCCTAATTAGCAACCCGTCATTAAATCTCTTGTCGACACATTGATTGTGTGAGTTATGACTTAATTGTGAGTGTGAGCGATCCATACCCCACAATCCGGGACCTGACACGGAGCACGAGATTCAATACTTCAAACACATTGCTGATGTGCTTACCATGCCACATTGGGATGTTCGTGCGCTAGCTACCAAGCCGTTCATGAACCGAGGAGGAAATCAGAAGGCTGATTAGTTCTACCGTCATCTGGTAAATTAGGTAAATTATGGATTTAAAGTTTTCAAACCACGGGTTCCTACACGTAAATATATCGATGAGATCGATATGTGTCTGGTTGGAGGAAACTAGTACTTAATGTAAGTTCGCCAAGTACATTGAAGAAAGTTCCTATAAAGAATTTTCCTCAGTCTTTATAAGAAATTCAATCGGTGGTATTACGAAAAAAAGATAAGAGAGGCAGTAATTATATTGGGTACGGGTTTGAAGACTGAGTTTATTAGGATTATTGATCCGACTGGCTACTCAACCTGTCTGAATGTGACAATGAAGTATTATACAAGAATTGGATCAGATGGGCGAACATGAAAGATAATGAGCAGGCAATACATTTCAACACGTTGTTCAAGTTTGTCATGCGTTTGGAATTCATAGTTGCGCTATTTGGATGACTAGCATAATCAAGAAATAATTACACAAAGAGCTCAAGACGATAGGGAATTTGTTGCTACATCGTTTTGCGTCTCGGTCTTTGTTTAAAGTATTTTGTAATTAGACTAATGTAGGTCTTTTGGTAAATGTAATAAAGTTTCATTCGCTATTGTATGACTCATTCGTTAGAGTAGCTAATAACGAATGAGTTACGGGTGTTTATTCGTTCTCATTCGTTAGGAGATGTTAACGAATGATGGTAACGTGTGTGTTTATTCGTTTAGTTAACGAATGATAATATATTGATAGTGAATGAGGCTCATTCGTTAGGGCGTGCCTAACGAATGAGCTCATCGTTTATATATACCCTATATGTTTATTTCTAATTAACAATCCTGAATTATTTCATTTCCCTCTCGTTACACTGTCCAAATATCCTTTCAATACACATGCTTACACATAGTTAACGTAAACCTAAATCATATCAATAGACCAGATCCGTAACGTAATAAGCTTCTAATCAATCAGATCAAGGCTTCTCAGTTTTGGATTACGTATTTTGAATTTTCATCAAAATTAGTAACTATATATATATATAATCTATTACGTCATCTGGGTCAACACCGGTTCGCCCTTCCGGGTATGTCCGACCTTTGACCCAGTAAGACATCCGGGTCAACGTCCGGGTTAGGTCTGTAAACATTGCTAAAATGCAAAACTTTGTCTTAGAATATTAAGTCAAACCACACCTTTCTCAAGGTGAATATAATTGGAATGTCTTTGAAAGGATTCACACAAAAAGAAGAAGTCTGGACATGAAACACCAAAGAACTTGAGTATGTTCATTACAATTTGTATCTACAAAACAAGTATGACATACTTAATTTTTTAAAAATAATTAATTTAATCGTAATTTACCTTTTAAGTATTTGGGTAAATGCTTATCTAGACTTAAATATGCTAAGAAATGCTATGACCGCTGATTATGAAAGTATTAATAAAAAAATATCACCCGCATCCATCGTTCGAACCACCAAAATAATCTCCACCATTTGAAATAGGCTTACCGATATGCAACATTGTAGTGTTAATGCTTATGCTTATATCTGATTTTGTGTTTCTTTATTAGTGGTTTATAACTAGTCACGACTCACTTCAATAATTTTGCATATCTATTATGATTCCTTGATTATATATGCCTTTGTTATATAAACATTCAAATCTTATATGCTGATATCACTTAAAAAGGTTTCTTGTTTTGTAGAATATAGATCACGATCAAATTGAACCATTTGCTCAATCAAGTCATAGAACAAAATATGAAAAAGCATGGGATTATGTAACTTGCGTGCGTAATTTTTGTGTAAAAGCTTTGTGTGGTGGCAGTATAACTAGGATGAAGAGACACCTTGCGATCATTAAGGATGATATAGAACCTTGCAAAAAAAGTAACGACATACGTTCACTTTACTATACAAGGATTTTAGAAAGAACTATTGAAAGTGATAGGTAAGCCTATTGACATTGGATCTAGGTGATGGTGGTGGTGGTGCATATCACAATGGACCTAACTGAATCGCATAATAATCTCAAAGGTTTCAAGCCATGATAACGCAACGCATCTAACCGCGCCAATTATATTGTAGACGACGAACTTAGTACCAAAAGGCCAGTTGCTGATAATATGATTGAAAAAAGTGGTAGGTGGTGGTGGTAAGTGATGGTGCAATGGGCGGATCCAATATGGATTTACCATGTTTACAAGAAGTCACTGACTTTAAAACTTTATGTCAAAGCGATATGTAAAAAGTTTCTAATATACCCATAAGTTTTTTTAAAAGTAAATTAATAACAAAGGTTTAATATTGTGACATTGTGTAGTGGTAAACCTTTTATCCTTAAAACCTTTAAAATCTTGAAGTGTATCAGGTTTAAGACTCTTTAATACCAATTTTGTAAGCGCTTTATTTTTCTTTTTAGTAACCAATACATTGCTATTAATTGGAGTTTAAATTAAAAAAAAATGTTTGACGCCACTACAATCAATTGATTGCAATTTTTTTTCCTTATTTTTAATGCCCTTGTAATATTATTATGTGTTTTCTAAATTAACAATTTGTTTTATGATGATATCGTATTAGATAATATCTTCCGACCCGACACGGCCGACCGAAAGTTTAATTTGGTGAACATCACAAAATGGTGAGCCCGTAAGAAAAACTCATAGATCCATCACTAGATGGTGTGGTGCGGCGGTTTGGTTTAAACGAAGATGGTGGTGGTTCAAACAAGTGGAGGTTTTTTTTTAAATAAAATAAAAAATTTATAGATCAGCATAACATAAACTAACGAAGTTAGACCTCAATTAAAAGAAGCTTAATTGAAAAAAATATGTTGAAAATTGAAACTGTTCTCAATAATTTTTAAGTTGAGACTATTGTTGGTCAATATGTCATGATTTGAATTATATAAATATAAAAAACTTTAAAATTAAAAGTAAAACGTAAGAGTTAATTTGTACTTTTGTTAATATTTTAAGTTAAAATATATAAATATATGCTATGCAATAGAATCTTGTACATCGAGCTTGTAACAATATACTAAAGAGAACATATAAATATAATTGAACCTATCAAATATTAAAAGTACCTACTAACCACCAATCAAAAGACACAAATTAAATAGTAGTTTATAACGGAAGTGTTTTTTTTAATGGCCAACTAAGTAACGCCGGTTACTTCGTACGCGGCCTCCATTGTCTAAAGGTAGCCTGAGCCGGCTATTAGTCCGGACGGACGGAGCCCCAAGCAGTCCACCTATTGAGGGATTCACCGGATAAAACCCGACACCCACGCCCGTCAAACGGCACGACAACGAGGAGCCGATAAAACCGGGTGAGATCAGGACTCGAACCATGGCAAGTCAGGGTCATCTCTCATATCTCCCATATAAATTGGTGATAGTAAGGTTTGAACCCCCTACCTTTCACTAGTAAAGTGAGTGCTCTATCATTGAGTCACATCCAATTTATTATAACGTAAGTGTTAAGCATCATCTAAGCTTGTTCGGATTAATAACTTGTATTTATTTTGAATTTTGGAGTATTTATAATTGATCAAAACTTATCAAAAGTTTCATATTTTAAGGCATCAGCTTCTTTATCTCTGTTTCCATATACTCTTCAAATATATAGAGAGTTATTATTACTATTTACTATATATTTTTAAAGTATTTACAATAATATGTCTAAGCTAAATGAGAGAAAAAAAGAGTATAAATGTTTCATGACTTTTTTTATCTCAATCTTTATAATATAATGTGTGAAACGAAGAAAACACCAAAACCTCATTTCATTGGAATTTCTATAATAAATAAACATATCGTACCCTCTATATTAATAGAGTTACTATCATCAATCTATGTAATTTTGTAGGTGTATAAAATGATAAAATCAATAATAATAAGACACATGTTAATGAGTAGGATAAAGACAGAGAATTGGATATGTGAAGTTTTTATAAAATAAACAAAGTTTAAAGAAAAAGTTGTTTATTACTTTAATTATATAGATAAAAATAGAGCCTTAAACCATTCCCAGCTCGTTCTTCATCATAATCTCTGTAATTACGTTAAAAACACTGTATTTATTTCTCATGTTCAATTAAATAATATTGTTATATTATTTAACAAGTATTATAAATAGAGACATTAAACCTCAATGGTAAAGCACTCACTTTACTAGTGAGAGGTATGAGGTTAAACCTCACTATCACCAATTTATATGGGATATATGAGGGATGACCCTGGCTAGCCAGGGTTCGAGTCCAGATCTCACCCGGTTTTACCGGCTCCTCGCTGTCGTGCCGTTTGGCGAGTGTGGGGGTCGGGTTTTATCCGGGGAATCCCTCAATAGGTGGACCGTTGGTGACTTCGTTCGCACGGACTAGTGGCCGGCTCGGCCTACCTAAAATGAGAGCCGCGTACAGGATATTTGACGTTATTTAGTTGATCGTTCATAAAAAAATGTCGATTTGGTGGTTCTTATTAAACAACTTAATAAATGGGGCTAATTCATTGACATGATATTCAACGATTTAGAAACTCCACCAAAGTGAGAATGTTGATTTGTTGGTTCTTATTAAAGAAGAAAGTTAATAAATGGGGCTGAATCATTGACCTTATATTTAACACTTTAACAACTCCATCAAAGTGAGAATGGCGATTTGTTGGTTCTTACTAAAAAAGAAAGTTAACAAAAAGTTGTTTAATTTCATCATTTTATAGAACATCATTTTTAGGCCATAAGGTATACACTAACACATCTTAACTTCATATAAGCACAACATCATTCATTTTTCTCTCTTTCATTTCATCTCACCAAAACGAAATGGTTTAATCCTTTTAACTTCATCTCACCCCTATTAATTGTTAATCTAATATATTGTTTTTTGTTTTTAACACATTAAAGGCATAATTCAATGGCCCTTTTTTAACAAATTTAACAAGTAGGAGTGATTTAATCAATCTTTAAAATAAGATATTATTTTAACTTATGTTAGGTTAAAGTATAACTCAAAACTTTAAAATATGACTCAGTTAGGTTTTTACTAAAACAGATTTGTTTATTGTTTCGATTATAGAAAAAGAACACCATATTTAGGAAGTGAAGTTTTATTAAAAGATTTGTTTATTGTTTCAATTATAGAAAAAGTTTTAAAGATGAATCTTTTTATTAATTTCTTTTGAATCGTACAACTTTTTTATATGGGTATCACAGAGAAAGCGCCATCTCCACTTTGGTGGGATGGTAAAGGCTTTGGCCTTTGGGTGAGAGGTCCAGGGTTCGATCCCTGACAATGACGGTTTAATGTAAATAGTAGGAGGAAAGCATTAACATTCAAAAAAAAAATAAATAAACAGAGAAAGCCACACAGACTGACATATATATCAGGAGTCATTATCACAAGGCTGACCAAATTACAGATTACTCTGAGCATTACTGTACATTTTAAAACGGAAAAACGCCAAAACCCGGTCCGCTCAATTAAAAATCACAAACTCTCTGGAACTTAATTCAACCGGAAAAGCCACGTGTTACCGGGACTTAAATACATAATAACTAAAATTCTTTTATATATAACATAAATCAAGCTACATCTGGATAATGTGTAAGCGAGCAACAAGCTGCGTCGCTATCCCCTTTTGAATCGCAAAGTCTATTCTACTAAATATAAATCATTGGTTCCTCGGGCTCTGCGAGTCACTGTGGAGATACAAAAAAAAATTTCAGACCAACTTGTTTGAGTTCGGCTGACAATGATGTTCCCCACAAGCCATCAAGATTTTAATTTGTTTACTGTTTTGAACTTTAACGTCATGTGTTTGATATATATATCTAATTGTGTCACAGGACTTGAATAAAGAAAAATCTTTCGGAGCAGTTTGTTTGAGTTCGGCTAACAATAATGTTCTCCCAAGCCATCAAGATTTTAATTTGTTTACTGTTTTGAACTTTAACGCCATGTGTTTGATATATATATATATTTAATCGTGTCACAGGACTTGAATAAAGAAAAATCTTTCAAAGCAGTTTGTTTGAGTTCGGCTAACAATGATGTTCCCCATCAAGATTTTACTTTATTTAGAATTTTGAACTTTAACTAGATGACTCGAACAGATTTTAAATCCTGACACAGATTTTGAAATATGTTCGAGTTATGTAGTTAAAATTTAAGATAAGATATAATTTAAAATCTTGGTGGCCCACCGAGAACGTCATTGTAACCCAAACTAAGAGCGTGTTTGGATAAACTTTTAAAACTAGTTTATGTTGAAAAGCAGAATTTGTTTGACACAACTTTCTCCAAAAGTTTCAATTAATAGTTTTTTTAAAGTGCGTTTTAAAAACATTTTTAAAAACTCTTCCAAACACCCCGTACGTCAATGCAGGCCGCCAAGAACATTTATGGTAGAAATTCATACGGCCAGAAGGGTTTTCTAGAAAATATACGGCTTGATTGGTTTTGAATTCTTTCGGATTATGATTTTTAAATAGGGGGACTGGTGGGTTTTTTAATGACAATCTGAAGTAGAACAATTTTCAATACAACATGGGTAATACATGCATGGTCCGAGTTCAGAACAATTGTCTTTTACGTTACAAAAAGAACCGTACATAACCATTGATCAATTTAGTTTAGTCTCAAAATAATATATTAATCCATCAAATTTTCCACTTTATCTTTTGTTCCGTACAATATTATTTAAAACTTGGTTTTGATTTAAAAAAAAAAAAAGAAAAATTCCCAAAAATTCTTTTTTAAAAATATTTTCTAAATATGTCGTCTAAAAAACTAGATTTCATATTTGTCCATTTACTAGCATGTCGTCGTCTCTACACTAGGAGTTCAAACTGACATATTTATTAACTTGTCACCTTCTCGTCATGTTAGCTCAAAACTCATCGTCTTACCGTCATGTTAGCTCAAAACTGGTCGTCATGTTTGTTCAAAATTCAACGTCATACCGTAATGTTAACATGACAGTGAGACAACGAATTTATGCTATTATGGTAGGGAAGCGACAAGTTAAGAAACATATCATCTCGAACTCTTAACGTAACATATTAATAAAGAGACAAATATAGAATTTAATTTTTTAAAGGACACATCAAGAAAAAGCAAAAGAATATTTACGGAATTTTCCCTTTTAATAATCCAAACTCAGTTGCTAACATTAAGCCAACTCCAAAACGATTTTGGAAGTCCCAATCTTCAACGTATATTCCTTGTGAATTCCATTTACTAACTAAAAAGTAATCACGCTAGTTTTTATACAAACTAATAAGTTAGTTTGAACTGTCGAAAGTATAATTTTTACATTGGGCTTAACAGTTAGCACAAACATATTATTTTATTTTATTAACAGGTTTGCCGAAGCTCAGGCAGATCTCGAAAGTGTAGTATTGAAAAGGAATGGTCTGCTGGTCTTTTGAAAGTTTATAAATAATAATTTTATATCTAATGACTTGTCATAAATCTCTACTCACTACCAAATAAACTAAAATAAAATATCATCCGATGATATAAAATCAGCTAACAATTCATCATATCTAATTTACTATAAAACGATTACAATAAAATGGCAGGCAAACGGGCAACAAGCTGCGCCGCAACCCCCTTTTGAACAGCAAAGCCAAACCTGCTAAAAACGAAGCTTTGGTACCTAGAAGCTGAAGAGGTTCCGTGTACGACGCAAGCAAAACATAATACTTCGTTAAACACAAGCAAAACATCACAGCACTTTCGTAAAACTCACCATTTTCTAGATCCGATGCTTTATGAAATAACATTAAAAAACAATAAATAAATTAAAACAAAATATTATCAACAAATCAAACACGTCGTCCTTACTGTTTATTTTCTCTTAATCCAACACCACCAGACATCAAGGATAATAAGGGATGGAGAGATGGTCCGAGGAACATGCTGGAATAGGTGGTCTCGGAACAAAAATAAATCATACTAAATTATTCTTATTTTTTTGTTCCAAGCCAACAATTCCATCACCTTCCTCAAACCTAATCACTCTTTCCGTTTACCCTACTTCTTTCAAACACTAATCCAAACGGAAGTGAGAAACTCACTTGAATAACTATGATCGGAAAAGTTATTATGGTTTATTATTCCGGCAAATGGAAGGAGGAGAGATGAAAAGGTATATGAAGATCAACGGCGGGGTTGGGTTTTATAGACGTTTGAAGGAATAAGATTAGGGTTTAGAGGAGTACTTGAAAAGATTGGTTGGGGGTAATAAGGTAATTTCATTATCAAGTAACATTTGGAAAAGGCGTTTTTTTAAGCTAGAATAAATTGGTGTTTCATTGTGTACAGATTTATGTCTTGTTACATAAAATATTTATTTGAAAAGGTAATGTTTGCCGCTCATAAAAATAAACGCATAGCTATGAATGGTAATCCAATAGCTATAACTTTTAGTCCACTCAAGTAAATATCACCATTTTTTTTAGAACGGTGTATATTAATAACAAAACAACCACCAACAAACCGACCAACTCCAAGACCAGGAGAGGTCACCAAACACCTACGCAAAATTACATTAAATCAAAATTACACCGTCAATCTAAATGTCTTTATTTTTACCTATATTTGAACCACAAAAAACTGAGAGACTTTATATCTCTTATAACTTCTTTAATCTTGACCTTTTTACCTTCGATGTTGTGACTTCATTTAAAAGTTATTTTACCGTCTTTTTAATTTCCCCTTCCAAAAATCTCTGTTTAGCTTTTTGAATATTTGATCATTTTAATTTTCACTATCAAAAATCTCTGTATAGCTTTATGAATATTTTATCCTTCTAATTTCCCGCATAACTCGACACTTCATCATTCCTCTGGCGGTAAAACATGGCAGTTATAGCCTAATGATGGTTGCCCATCATCTTCTTTATTCCTTTTATAGTTTTATTTCCTTCAATTTCGTCAGTTTGTTTCTTCATTTTACTTCAACAGTTTCTCTCTTCCCTAGTTCTTTCTCTAATCCTTATTTGACTCATAATATTTTAGTTAGTAATCTCTTGTTCAATGGTGTCGAACAAAGACATGTTTAAGAAATGTTTTGTTTTATCGCAACAAGAGATTCACGACTTCATGAGTGATCATAAGGTTCATTGGGATTTAAATCCCATTGTCCCCAAACCTAAACATGTTGGGCCCTAGTTATTTGGTTTGTACTTAGTTTGTATATTTTGTTTGGGTTGCGTATGTAAACCAAGATCCCTTTGAATCTCTGTGGGCTTTGGCTATGTTGGGCTAGTAGGTTGAGCACCCTATATATAGAGCTTATTTTATAGGGTTCTAGGTTGTTCATCGAGTGGAATTTTTGGCTGTCTAAGGTTATTTTAGACGAGTTTTGTATTGATAGTGCTTCAGCACCCGACGTTCAATATAACGTGTGTTTTGAAGCAATTCTTGGTGTTCTACGTGTTTGTATTTCGTGTTCTTTAATCATCTAGTGTTGGAATTCCGCACCAACACCTAGATCGTTGATATCATGATTGTAGTGATCCAGATTCGGGACTTACAATTGGTATCAAGCGTTCTTTGTCAACTTTTGTGGTTCTCGGTATCTGTTCTCGGTTTTCATTAGTTCTCGGTCAAGATTACTGGTTCTCGGTCCAGTGAACTGTAAACGTTGTTCAGGCCTGATTAATTAGATTTGGGCCTGTGATTGGACTATAAAACTTGTTGGACTAAAATTACTCGTGGACTTTACAATTTAAAAATGGATCAGATAACAAATGGAAATAGTTCAACCAACAACACTTCACTCCATAAAAAATTGGACTCTAGAATGGGGACCACCACTCGTATACCTCGTCTCTTGTCTCATGAGGGGTTTAGTGAATAGAAGTTTTGCTTTGAGAAGTACGTTAAGATGAAAGATTCCAAAGTTTGGAGAAGTATTGTCAGGGGGCCTAAAAGAATTACCTATCAAAATGATAACTCAACTGAGATTATCGTGAAGCTCGTTGCTTTGTATGACGATGATAATTTTGCTAAGGTTGAGGAAGATGAAAAGGCTCTTTCAACTCTAACCATGACACTCTCACCTGAGATTGCCCTTGGCTTTAGAGAAGTACAATCTGCTAAAGAGTTATGGGAGGCGTTGATTGAGGTGTATAAGGAAACAAAGACATGAAAAGGAGTCGCCAAGACTTGTTGCAACAAAAATTCAACATGTTTAATCATGTTCAGGGGAAAACGTTGGAAACTCAACTCCAAAGGTTCATAGCACTGGTGACTGAAATGAGATCAGCAAGTATTTATCTAGCAACCTCTGAGATAAACAACAAGTTGGTGAACTCATTGCCAAATAGTTGGGATATGAATGTTGTTGTCATTAAGAAGACTAAAGATCTCAACAGAATGTCTCTATATGAGATGATGTCAACTATCAAAGCATGTGATATGGATGAAAAGCAACGTGCAATAAATCATGCAAACTTCTAAAGTGCAGCTGGGTACAACGTTGCTTCCAACAATGCCCTAATCTCTCAAGACAGTTTCTCAATATTCAAGGACACTCAACATCTACCTCAGGGAAACTTTCAAATGTTCACATCCACTCAAGGCCAACCATCTTCCATTCCACCTCAACCAGCTCCAGTATTCTTCACTAAGTCTGGTAAATCCTCAGCTGACAATGGAAAAGCTTCATCCTCTGGGGTAACTTATGGTCAGAATTCCAGTCAGATTCCTTCCATTCCAAAAGAGACTCAGGAGAATATAGCTCTAATGGCGGGATTCATGAACTGTTATTGTTAGGGCATGAATTTTATGCTGAGGATCCTTAATCCTTATCTATCTTACAGATAGATTATCCTTCAAATATGTATCAGGGTATAAAGGATAGACGATCCTCGGTATTATTTGTTTACTAACGATTGCGTTTAGTATGGTGATGTGTTAGACAGGTATGACAACTTTAAGACGTAATTGCATCAATTATCCTCATGGAGCATTTCTAGCTGGAGTATGGATCCAGGATTCTAATTCAACGTAGCTGTTAATGGATGAATTCATGTGAAGATTGATGTTTAATTATCAACAACAGTTCCAAGACTCGTTCTTCCGCTTATCTCGCTACTGAACGGCTATACGCACGTGGTCAAAGTCATGGAGCGGCTAGTGGAAGACTTCCGGATTGTTAGGAAATATTGTTATTGGTATTTTCTTATTTAATTGAGTGATGATCGAGTATGAAGAACACATGTATTATCACACACAAGAGCAGAAGCATTTAATTCTCTCTATTCACTAGTTTACTTTGTAATCTCGATCATCAACTCCACAATATTTGTAATCACCTTTTATTTATCAATATACTTGACGGTGATAGTTTTCACCGTCCGGGGGTTTTTTGTGCCGGAGATTAATATAATCGTGTACTATCCGACCAAATATTACCTTGTTGATCCTTGACCGAAGTGATTCGACCAAAGATTATCTCCTTAATCCTTGACCGAAGTCAATCGATCAAAGATTACCTTGTTAAGTTTTGACCGAAGTAAGATTATTGTATTTAAGGGATTTTTCCCTCGTGATCAAATCATTGTGTTCACCAAGAATACGATTACACTCTCATCATTGCCTAGTTAGCACTAGACCCCACTTAACAGATTTGGATACATTATCCTTAGCAGATTTTTATCCAAAACAATTTGGCACCCACCGTGAGGCAATTGGTGTTATAATCCATATTACTCCTACCAATTTTCGATTTTTTCATACCCATATCACTATCGATGGCCTCTCAATCAACCTCTGCTTCATCAACCATGCCATCATAGGTTTCTCTCTCATCAAGAACTTTGCCACCGATGCCTCCGCCAATCACGGGAGCAACAAAGGCTGCTGCTACTGGGAGCAAGACGCAACTACTAGTCTTCCATAGCTCAAAAACCGTTGCTGCTGCGCCGGTGGTCAATACTAACAATGATGTTTCATCTATGTTTTCGCAGGTTAAGGCATATATGGAGCAGCAGAACAAGACCAACCAAAGGATCCTTCGTGAGATAGAAGATCTCAAGAAGACTAAGAGGCCAGCAGAGGATCTCACTCCCATGATGCCCAGGATGCTGGATTTAACCACTCCAGGATCCATGCCTCAGCTCTCACAAGGATCATCCATCCTTCAACAGGGATCCATGGGTCAACAAGCTCAAGGATCCTCACTTTTCAGCAAGGATCATCCATCCTTCAACAGGGATCCATATGTCAACAAGCTCAAGGATCCTCACTGTTTCAGCAAGGATCATCCATCCTTCAACAGGGATCCATGGGTCAACAAGCTCAAGGATCCTCACTGTTTCTGCCAGGATCATCCATCCTTCAACAGGGATCCATGGGTCAACAAGCTCAAGTATCCTCACTGTTTCAGCCAGGATTATCCATCCTTTAACTGGGATCCATGGGTCAACAAGCTCAAGGATCCTCACTATTTCAGTCAGGATCGTCCATCCCTCAACAAGGATTCCTGGGTCAACAGACTCAAGGATCCTCGTTATTCCAGCAGGGATCATCCGTCATTCCACCAGGATCCTCTAGGTCATACATTCAAGGGTCCTATAATTCCCAACCATAAGGATCCTTCTTTTAGAATCAAGGATCCTCAAGAATCCAACATCTACGATCTTCCGAAGTCCATGATGGGGACATAATCCCCACGCAGACCATAGCTTCTGGAGGACCCACTCCGATTGCTGACTCCTCTTATCCCAGATACTCGTCCGGGATGCCAAACTTCACCCAACAGAGAGGTAACTGGTATGATCCTATATCCTTAGACACTAACCATGGTTCCATGCAGGATGCAGGTATCAACCAGGCAATGGCCAAAGAGTTGCAAAAACTCAAGGATATGATATCCAGTGTTCCCGGGGTGATACGTCATATTCCTGAGATACCGGAGGGAAGTCACAAGTTATCCAGATTCGCTCCACCAATCTGTGATTCCGAAATCCCGAAGCGGTTCCAAACTCCCAACATGAAGACCTATGACGGGAGCACCGATCCTAAGGAGCACGTTGCCCAATATAGGGAAAGGATGGTAATTAATCCTATTCCTGAGAGGCTCAAAGAGGCTTTCCTATGCAAAGGCTTTGGATCCACACTAACCGGAGCTGCACTAAAATGGTTGCTAAGTCTTCCTCCTTTTTCAATTACTTCTTTCTCTCACTTGGTTAACTTATTTAATAATCATTTTTCCTGTAGTCGGAAATTTGAGAGGTTAACCAGTGATTTATATCGTGTTATCCAACCTAGTGATGAATCCCTTAGGGATTTCGTTACCAGGTTCGGCAAGGAAGCTCTGGAAATCCCAAATCTTGACAAGACTACTGCTGTTGAAGTATTCAAGACGGGAATTCAGAAGAGCTCCCCCTTTATGATGATTTAGTGATGACTCCGTGCAGGACATTAGACGAAGTCAAAAGCAGGGCATTGGGATACATCTGATTGGAAGAAGACAGAAGGATCCAGGATCGTCTTGGGGGACAAACAAAACAAGAAACCCCCGAAAAGAATAAAGGATCCTGGAACAGGAACAACAATTCGAAGCCGTACGCCAAGTTCAATAATCAGAACGTACGGACAGTTGAAGAAGGATATGACGATGAAGACTACCCTTGCATCTCCGACTATTTTTTTTCTGTGGACACTCATGGCTTGATCCGTGCCATGAAGGATCTGGGAGAAAAAGCAAGGTGGCCCCGAAAGAATGAGAAGATTGTCGGCTTCAAGGACAAGTCTAAGTGGTGCGCCTTCCACGAAGACTTTGGCCACATGACAGACGAGTGCATCGGCTTAAGGAGAGAAATTGGATACCTCCTGAGCAAGGGTCACTTTAAAGAACTCTTGGGAAGGAAGAAATCCAAGATCCAGGATCCTGAAGACCTTCCACAGAAAGCAACACCACCACCGCCAGATGCTCATGTGATCAACTTTGTCTCCAGAGACTACGAATTATTTCGAGATTCTTGTGCTATAAAAGAAAACCCCGTAGTGAAATTCGAGTTGGCGATGAGAGAAGACCGCTCATCCCCACCACTCGAGTGACTGATCAGAGAATCTTTTTCAATTCCAGGATCCAGGATCCTCATCAGGGCAAGCTGGATGTACAAGCGGTCAATTTCATCTCCGGAGGTTCAGACATATGTGGAACTTCTTTCTCTGCAGCAAAAAGACTCGCCAAAGAGATAAAGATGGATAACGGAGATCGACCAATAGTGTCAACCAACTTAACAACAGACAAGAGAATCTTCTTCGATGAAGAAGACAAGCTGAACATTCAGGATCCTCATCATGACGGTTTGATTATTACTTTATTTATCTCTAACCATTATGTACGCAGGATCCTAGTGGATGGTGGCAGCTCAGTCAACATTATCCAACATGATGTCCTCAAGAAGATGAACATACCGGATTCAGAAATCATTCCTAGAACATCGTTGCTAGTCGGTTTCAGTGGTGAAACCAAGAAGACATTGGGGGACATCAACCTCCCAATTTATATCGAAGGGTTAAATTCATACCAAAAATTTTGTGTTATAGATAACCTTTCCTGTTGTAATGTTATTTTAGGTAGGCCTTGGCTCCATGGAATGAAGGCTGTAGCCTCAACTTATCACCAATGCATCAAGCTACCTACTCCTTGGGGAGTTGTAAAGATAGTGGGTGACCAAGCGGAGGCCAAGAACTATTATTCATCATCAATGAAGCCAACAGCCAAGCAGACTATAGCATAGCAACTACAGCAACATCCTAGGGACGTGCTGGAAGCTCGGGAGAAAGACCTTAAGGAAGTATCATTGGACCCCGAAGATCCAGAAATAAAGTTGTTCCTAGGATCTAGTATCCCCAGTAAGATAGAGGAGGATTTAGTATCCTTCTTAGGGCGAAGAAGATCTACCTTTGCCTTCAAGCATTCTGACATGACAGGTATTTCAAAAGAGGTAACCACTCATAAACTCGGCCTTGATTTATCCGTTAAACCCGTCCATCAGAAGCGAAGAAAATTCGCTCCTGAGAGGAACAAGATCATACAAGAAGAAGTTGAAAAACTTCTTAAGGCCGGTATGATCAGAGAGGTTCAATATCCTCGATGGCTAGCTAATGTGGTCGTTGTTTCAAAAAAGAATGGAAAGTGGAGGGTGTGTGTCGATTTTACAGATTTAAACAAGGCATGCCCCAAGGATCCTTTCCCATTACCACTTATAGATTCCATGGCGGATGCAACGACAGGACATGAAATGCTTACCTTTATGGATGCATCCTCTGGATTTCAACAAATTCAGATGGAACCATCTGATCAAGAGGATACAGCATTCATGACTCCTACCGGCATATACTGTTATACTGCTATGCCGTTTGGCCTAAGAAATGCAGGGGCAACATACCAAAGACTGGTCAACATGATGTTCAAAGATCAGTTAGGTAAGACTATGGAGGTCTACATAGATGATATGGTAGTGAAGTCAAAGAAAGCTGAGGATCACCTTAGAGACCTCGAGGAAGCATTCAATATCCTCGACCAATATAACATGAAATTGAATCCATCAAAATGCCACTTTGGTGTTAAGGCTGGAATATTTCTGGGATATATGGTGACTAAAAGAGGAATTGAAGCAAGCCCCGAGCAGATTGAAGCCATCCTCAACTTGAAATATCCTGCAAACACGAAGGATGCCCAAAGGCTCACAGGAAGAATAGCTTCTCTCAATAGGTTCATCTCAAGATCCTCCGATAAGTGCAAGGACTTCTATGACATCCTTAGGAAGAATAAGACGTTTGAGTGGACGGAAAAGCATGAGGCTACGCTTACAGCCTTGAAGGATTACTTATCCTCAGCTCCAGCTATAATGAAGCCTCTGGATGGAGAATCCTTGTACCTGTATTTAGCTGTCTCAGGAAACGCAGTAAGTGTCGTCTTGGTAAAGGATCATGAAGGTGGGCAGCATCCCGTTTACTATGTAAGTAAAAGTCTTCTAGATGCGGAAGCCAGGTATTCTCATTTAGAAAAGTTAATTCTTGCACTCATTATGGCTTCTACCAAATTAGGATATTATTTTGAAACTCATCCTATTATTTTGAGAACTAACTATCCTGTAAAGAATGTTCTTAGAAAACCAGAGTTATCAGGTAGAATGGCCTAGTGGGCTGTATAATTAAGTGCATATGATATCCAATACGAGCTAAGAACAGCAATCAAGTCTCAAGCACTAGCGGACTTTGTGGTTGATTTCACTAGTGACCTACAAAAAGAAGCCGACTTGGAGGTCCAGCAACTAGAAAAGACTCAGGATTCTTGGATCCTCTTCACTGATGGAGCATCCAACATAAGAGGAACAGGATTGGGGATCCTACTGAAATCGCCACAGGGGGACATATTACCCCAGTCCATAGCCTGTGAGTTCCAAACAACAAACAATGAAGCAGAATATGAGGCTCTAATCGCATGTTTGCAATTAGCCAAAAGCATGAGGATCAGGTATCTTCAAGTTTACATAGATTCTTTACTGATAACTAACCACTTTAACGGCTCGTATGTTGTTAAAGGTGAAAAACTAGTTAAATATTTAGATGTTGTGAAGGAGTTATCGAAATCCGTCAAAATATTTAGTATTACACAGGTACCGAGGGAAGAAAACGCAGGGGCAGACGCCTTGGCAAACTTAGCCTCATCTTTGAAGATTCTTGAGGATTTGAAGATCCCAATAATCCACATTCTCTCACCAGCAATAGGAGAACAGGAAGTTGGAGAGATAACGAATGATAAAGAAATCGTACTCTGGGATCCTTTATCCTCAAATAACAAAGGATCATGGATCCATCCTATCAAGAACTGCATTCAGACTAGAGAAATTCCAGCCACAGAAAATCCCAAGACCTTCAAACTCAAGGTATCCCAATATATTTTGTTAAATGATATGGTACATAGGAAATCTCTTGCAGGTCCATATCTCATATGCATTGAGGATCCTGAGACCCAAGAAGTACTCAAGGATTTTCATGTAGGAGATTGCGGCAATCACACAGGTGGAAGAGCATTATTTTCCAGGATACTCAGAACTGGATACTTCTGGTCAACAATGAAAAAGGATGCAGTGGAGTATTCAAGGAAATGTGATGCTTGTCAAAGACACGCGAACATCCTTCATCAGCCAGCGGAGCCTCTATATCCTATATCCTCCTCATGGCCTTTCATGGAATGGGGTATGGATATTGTAGGCAAGCTTCCAAAAGCACCCGGTGGAAAGGTCTTTATGCTTGCTATGACTGACTACTTCTCCAAATGGATTGAGGCAGAAGCATTTGTACAAGTTCGAGAAACGGAAGTAATATCTTTTATTAAACAAAATTTTATAACTAGATTTGGTATTCCTGCTGAAATTGTTTGTGACAATGGTTCCCAGTTTATCAGGAATAGAACCACTAACTTTTGTGTCAGTTGGGGAATCAAAATGATTACTTCTACTCCAGTTCATCCTCAAGCCAATGGTCAAGCAGAGTCTAGCAACAGATCATCATCAACAATCTAAAGAAGAAGCTAGGATCCAAGAAGGGAAAATGGGCTGAAGAACTTCCTTATGTTCTTTGGGCAGACAGGTTTACGCCTAAAAATGCAACATGCCAAACACCCTTCTCATTGGTGTTTGGATCAGAAGCAGTAATTCCCATAGAAATGGTGGTTCCTACGGCAAGAACGAGCATCCGTGATCCTGAAGCCAATGAAGAAATCCTTCTTGAAGACTTGGATACTATAGAAGAACTCAGAGACTTGGCCAAGATCAGGATGGCAGCTTACCAACAGAGAGTAGCTGGAGCATACAACAAAAATATAAGGATAGGAAGGTTTCAAGAAGGAGATCTAGTTTTGAGGAAAGCCTTCCAAAATACTACCAATCCGGCTGATGGAAAGTTAGCACCCAAATGGGAAGGACCTTATCAAATTGAGTCGGAAGCAGGGAAGGGGGCATATCATTTGCTCACAATGGAAGGCAGCAGATTACCAAGAGCATGGAATGCTATCCACCTTAAAAAGTATTTTTTCTGATCAGGATCTATTATCCTTAGAGGATATATTTTCCTTAAAGGATCAAGGATCCCCTAAATCGGTAACATCTACCCGATCAATTATTCTTTTTGAATTATTATTAATTTAAGGATAATATATTCTTAACATTTTATCTTTCCCGTGTTTTGAGTAACCATGCAGGATTATAATAATTTACTTGATGATCAAGAGGTTGGCCACCTCTCCTCTACATTTAAGGTATTATCTTGTTTCTCTTGGCCTAGCCCACGTTTGGATACGACCCCCGATGGTCATATCCTCTAAGGTTTAAAGGTTTTCACCTTTCTTACGATCGCCTGTAGCGCACGCTATCAAACGTATAGTCCGGGGCAGCGGGACCAGTACACGCTTAGTAGCTGACAATTTCGTTGTCTTCGGCTATATGGAGGATCCTACGATTTATGGTAGACGTACCATACCACCGGTTTATAACGTTTTCACGTTATCTCACGTTTGGGCTAAATCCCGGTTTGGGCGAGTCCCCAGTTAACATCGTATTTGGGCTTGTCCCCAGATTACACGGGCTTGTCCCCAGTTACACGGGCTTGTCCCCAGATTACACGGGCTTGTCCCCAGTTACACGGGCTTGTCCCCAGTATATTATTTGGGCTTGTCCCCAGCTTAATGGGTTTGATCCCAGTTAACATTATGAATTATTTGCAACAGATTTTCTAAGTTCTTTGTGAAGATCGGAAATCTAAGGATGCTAGTCCTTTAAGGATCATTAAGAGTTCAATACTTCTGGTAACTTAGGTCTACCTAGACCTTCTGGTATGATTTCTCTTAATTAACTTATGTATCATATTGGATGCAAAAATTTTGGTATTTCAGTTTAGAAGGTTATTCCCTTAAAGTTATTTTATTACTAAAAATTTTTATCTATTTTTAAGGATACTCTATCCTAAAATTTGTCATCTAAGGATAATCTATTATAAAACTTTTATCGACTTTTAAGGATATTTGTAGGTTCCCGGACGGATCTTACACGGGATATCGCTATCTACGTAGGTGCGGAATCCCTGCGTAGGTAGTTACGAGCGTAGAATACGTAAAACAATCACACGCGATACAAACGAACACGTTATATATTATAACTTGAAACACGTCTATTACAGACTCTCGGCACGTTCACTGAACTCAACAACTGACACCTCTCTCGTAACCTAAACAATCCGTCGGCTACAGTATATATAGACACGACAACTTCGCCCGATATGTTCAGGCGAAGTTGTCCATAACTTCGCTCGTTCAACAAGTTCGCCTAGGCGAACTTGTCGACAACTTCGCTTGTTCAACAAGTTCGCCTAAGTGAACTTGTTGACAACTTCGCTTACATACATAAACATAAACTTAAACATAATTACATTATAGACTCGATTACAAACGCTAGACTATGAACTACTGACATTTATGTACCAACAGACTCCCCCTTGGCAGTAGCTTCATATCTTGATCTTCAAAGCTTGTGTCTTGTAATCTCTCGTCTTCTCTCTTCATCTCTTCAAGCATGCACTCCCTGTCTAACACATACAGAAACCAACTTCTGGTACTTCTTAGCTTCCTCTTTCCAAGCAGGAATGTAGAAAATCTTCTTAGCATGTAGTACCTGCAAGTCAGCTTGAGACAGATTGACTAAGTGCATAGGATCATACACTCTCATGATCTCTTGCTCATCTTCATCCTCCATGACCGCTTCAGCAGTTTCACAATCCACGTACCACCACTTCAAGTCTTTCAAGACGTTTTTGGGCAACACCTTCATCGGCACTTCTTTTAAATGATGGACTGGTTTATACTTCATAACCATCCATGGTTTGCCGTCTGCCCTCATCCCTCTATCTTTGTCTTCTACTAACTTCCCTTTCTGAGGCTTCAGAAGTTCAAACTTTTTATCTTTAATGGCCTCCTTCCAAACAATTTTCCCAATTACTCTCGCCATGTTATCATCACTTCTGTTTATCAGCCCCAGTCTTGCTAAGTCTTTCACCTCACACTCCGGTAAGGTATTCAGGGATCTTAACATCTTCTTGAAGTACTGAATGCCGTCGTAACGTTTGATCACAAATAGTTTCAACTCTTCATCGTACAACCAGCATATGATTCCCTTCTTTGATTCTGCATATCCCTTTATATTATACGACTTTTTGAACATCGTCGGTACTGCTGGCTTCTTCGTCTTTACAAACCACTGAGCGCAGCCTTCCTTCCAGTTTGGCTGATCTTCCCACTCAGTGTTGTCAACCGCAGCATCTTCACATATAGTCGACTGTTCAACCACGGGGATCTCATGCTCTACATTTTCTTCAACAATCTCTCCTTCTTCTATCACATTCTCAACCACAATTTCTGCACCAATCTTTTCGATCTCATCGATTGGCAGAACATCATCTTCATTTATCAACTCATCATCCTCTAACATATCGTCTATCTCTTTCAGCGCATCAATCATATCATCAACAATCTCAACATCTTCAACCACATCCACATCATCACCAACAGCAACCACATCATCACCAGCGGCAGACTCCCCCTCAGCTGTGGAAGCCCCAAGAGCTATAGTAGTTCTTGGCAACTCACCACCTGCATCTTTCGATGCATTGGGATCATCGTCTCGGTCTTCTCTTCTTTTGGTCCTCAGCTCATCTCCTCTACAGCTCATCTCCCCCTGAGATGCCAAGAACACCTTCAAGGCATCTATAACTTTCCCGTGCTCAACCAGGAGGGATGCCTGCAGTTGATTTGCTTCCACTAGGCTTTGAATAGTCTTGGACTGCTCAGCTACAATCCGCTCTAGTGAAGCAATTCGTTCCGAGTCTGAAGTGGGCGTGACCGCAGGTGGTACCGTACCCGATAACCCTGCAGTAGTGGTGACCGTAGACTCGACAAATCGTGCTACTACCACCGATGGAGTAAGCGTTTGAGGTGGTAGAGACACAATTGCTGGAGTCGACGTCTGGACGGCCGTGATCGATGGAATGTCAGCCGACGATGTAGCCACTACAGGAACAACCGTAGCGCTTGTACTCGATACCTGCACAGAGGTAGGAACAATGGACATACCAGACAGGGCAGGTGGAGCAAAACGTACCAACCGTGAAGTCTCTCCAGCTCCTACACCCATACCTGTCCTTTCCCTTCGTGAACGCTTTCTCACCAGCTGCACAGCTTCTTCTTCATCATCTTCCTCGTCGTCGTCGTCAACAGTTCTCTTTTGTTTCCCAACTGTTCTCTCATGCGTTACCATCATCCGTCTAGCCTCTTCCATCACATCATCAAAGTCAGTCTGTGGACCCGAGACTTGAATATTCTCTTGAGGATCAACTCGGTCCATATCAAACATTCCTTGGCCTCCCAACATGGCATCAAGGTCAATCTCTGCAGCTGACACAGCAGCAGATACAACAGGCGCAGCTGATACAGCCTAGGGTGCTGCCGCCTGTTGTGGTCTTGGGTCTCTGAACTCGTCCCCTGCCGCAGGCACATACTCCGGGTTTATAAGGTACCCAAAGAGCGGAGTATGCCTGGGACGCAGCTCAGGCTTGCTTCGTGCGCTGGAAGTGCGACACTGTGCAAAGATACGTTTTGTCACACTTTCCACGTATCGAATAGGGCGTCGTTGAGGCAGCGTCGGAGCCACATGATTGAAAATCATCTGTAGGAATCGTGGATACATTGTAAACCGCTCACGCGCCACAGCCCTTCGTTGCCTATCGATCTCGTAAAAGATCATCTGGCTGAAAGAATATCTTTTATTATATGTCAACGCAGTCATAGCAGACTGCATTGTCGCACCCATACCATCAGTGCCTGCCTTCCATCCTGACATACATACGATCATGACGTGCATAAGGAAGCGCCACTGATCTAAAAGGAATCCCTTCCTCCGTTGAGTGTCCCCTAAGGGACCAGAATACCCCATCCTGAGGAACGCCCCATCACGGAATGGCGCAACAAACTCCGTTGGGTCATCCCTCGTCTCTTCACCAAACCGCAACGCCACCCGTATTTGTTCAGAAGAAAACTGAACAACTTGACCGTTTACGGTGGCTCGCATAACCGGGGGCTCAACCCGGCAATCGTACTCTACCGTCTGCCAAAAGTCTTCAATATTCGGTAGGGAAATAGGCAGGGTAGTTGTTATTGCGTGATATATCCGTGAGCGCAGGAGAAAAGTAATTATCTCCCTATAGTCCTCCACGCCCTTTGCATCTGGGTCAAGTGTTATGAACTGGTTATGAGCTGGGAAGAATTGTCTGTGATCATCACCGTCATCACCTGCACCTCCTGCACTTCCAACAGCAGCCATATCTGCACTAAACGAACCAAGTTAGATAAACGTTTAAGTTGTACACAAGTTCGCTTGATTACCAGGAGCGAAGTTGTGATCAAACCTGTATAGGCGAAGTTAAAGGTGAGGCGAAGTTGGGAACAACTTCGCTTCATCTTTAAGTTCGTCTAATTAATTTTTAGTAAAATGGTCTGGGCGAAGTTAGTGATAACTTCGCCTTTTCACAACATCGCCTCAGGCGAAGATAAGGGTTAGGCGAAATTAAGCCTCAGGCGAAGTTGCGGATAACTTCGCCTCAGGCGAAATTAATCGTCAGGCGAAGTTGCGGATAACTTCGCCGAAACCCTAACTTCGCCTGAACTGAATCGGCGACTGTTAGCATTCCAAACATCCGGAAATCCGATGTTTCGGTAAAATTGACGATGAAGAACTCAATAACACTTGGTATTAAGGTTATGTGGACGAAAAGTTTGTCCATGAACACGTTAAACACAAGTTATAAAAGTCGGTTTTGAATCCGACGGACCAAGATCTCGAAGCGGTCGACATAAAGTTTGATAAACAAGAAAAAAAAAAACAGCTAACACGATGTACCGATAACACATACCGTGAAACGGTAACTGAAACTGAGAACAAAGAAAGAAATCGAAATCGAAAAGATCAAGTTCGCTGAAATATCGGAGAACAAGTTCGCTGTATATTGTAAATAATGAAAATTTACTGTTTGAAATCCTTATATAGGGTCAGAGTTGGTCAGGCGAAGTTACGGATAACTTCGCCTAGGCGAAGTTATCCACAAGTTCGCCTGATTCAACAACTTCGCCTATATTTTCATAACCAAACCTTATAATTTTGAACAATTTGAATTAACTCTTTAAAACTTCCCGACATGATCAATTCTAAGTAACCAGTTAAAAAATAATACAACTACAAAACTAAGAAAAACTTATAAAATTTTAACGAATAAGGGATCAAATTTCAGTCTAGTCAGGGACCACCATGTTTTAGAAAAGATCCTAACGGAATCATACTAACTCCGTGACTGTCACATAGATCCGTGTTTAGCTGTATTATGACATAGAGAAACAGGTTGTACACATGTAAATAACTTAAAGTGGTTTTCATCGTTTCTGTGATACGAGTTAAGTTCAATTAAGCTCAAAAAAATAAGTGGGCAACAACTCAGAGATTTTGATGCCTCATATCTATTCTCAAAGCGTATTTGGCTTTCCCCAAGTCACCCCGAATTGACTTCGACCCATAGTGTCTGATTAACTTGTAAGTATTCTTTGTCTGCTTCCCGTACTCATTCTTACTCCATGATTGAGAAGTCTCGATATCTTGAACTCTCGATATCTTGAACTCTCGAATGTTACAATAACTCATAAGTACTAAATTTTTTTTTTTTTTTTTTTAACAAACATACTTATAGACTTCAGAGTAATAAACAACTGCAAGTCCCGAATCTGGATCACTGCAGTGTCTTGAAACGCCTTCTTCACGGGAATCAGAACACTTACGGGCTCGTGTATGACTGGGTAATCACTTTTCTGCCTATCATGCGGAAAGATATAAACGAAGACATGAAAAACTCTTAAGTAGTTTCCACGTAAAATCAAGTATATTTAGTTTGTATCACATATACTTTTATACACCATTAAGAATTTACCTTGACATACAATGACTGTTCTAATGCCTTTTAAGCTTAAGAACTTCACTAGTTAAGCACACAAAATTAGTATAAACATCATTTTCAAGGTTGGATCAATTTCCTGTTAAACATAGCAAATGAACTTCTTACGAAGTATTAGACTTGAAAAGTAATTTCATTTCCCTAAAAAAATTTTGACTTCAATCGCCCCGATCATGTCAAAGTCTTCAGGTAAACGGCAATCCTGAAGATCTAATGGATCAACTGGACCGACCACATACAAGTATGTGTCCTTCTAACTAAGTATGACCGACTAATTTTCAGCGACAGAAAGAAAACACATCATAACCGCCCCGGTCACTTACAGTCATCTTGTTAATGGCGACCCTCATTCTCTACAAGTAGAAACGAGGACCAAAACATATCCGAGGATATGTCCATCAAACTGAGGTAACCGACTAATTTTAAGCAATAGTGACGTTTTTTTTTTTTTTTTTTTTTTTTTTTTTACAATAAACACAAAAAAAAAATGGTTACTCGGGATTGATCATCCCGTTCAGCGCAATTAGGTTTTGAAATCTGGATTTATCAAACGCTTTTGTAAATAAATCAGCGAAATTTTCTAGCGTATCGACCTTTTCGACCTTAATCAGTTTCTTCTCAGCACAATCCCGTATGAAATGATGACGAATGTCAATATGTTTAGTTTTACTATGTTTCACGGGATTGTTAATTACTGAGATGGCAGCAGTGTTATCAATAAAAATAGGAGTGAGTAAGAAATTCAGACCATAGTCGCGCAATTGTTGCTGAATCCACAAAACCTGAGAGCAGCAGTTGGATGCTGCCATATATTCAGCTTCGCACGTAGAGATTGCGACTGATGTCTGTTTCTTGCACTGCCAGGAAACTAATCTTCCACCGAGAAACTGACATCCTCCTGTTGTCGACTTCCGACTCTGATTGCACCCTCCATAATCAGAATCTGTATGAGCAACCAGTTCCACGTCTCCTCCCTTCGGGTACCACAACCCTAGCTTCGGCTTGCCTTTGAGATACCGCAGAATCCTCTTCACACCCTTCATGTGAGATTCCTTTGGGTTTGCCTGAAAACGAGCACAAAGACAAACAGCAAACATTATATCAGGCCTAGAAGCAGTCAAATACATCAAAGAACCTATTATAGCCCGATACTGAGTTGGGTCCACATCTGCGTCACCGTCTATTTCAGCTCCCAACTTGTGGTTGACGCAAATTGGAGTGTCAAATGGAGAACAGTCCTCCATCTTGAAGCGCTTGAGGACATCATGAACATATTTTGTTTGATGAATGAACATCCCATCTTTCTTTTGATCAACCTGCAATCCTAAAAAGAACGTTAGTTCACCCATAGCACTCATCTCAAATCTTTTCTTCATGACGGCCTCAAATTCCTGACACATGGAGACTCTTGATGCGGCAAATATGATGTCATCCACGTAGACTTGAACTAGCAGGAAGTCACTTCCATCTCTCTTCACAAACAGTGTGCTGTCAATCAAACCCCTTTCAAAACCATTCTCTAGCAAGTAGTCCGATAACGTTGAATACCAGGCACGAGGTGCCTGATGTAATCCATACAGCGCCTTGCTCAACTTGTACACGTGATCAGGAAAGTCTGGGTCAGGAAAACCCGGAGGTTGCTCAACATACACAACCTCATCAACTTTCCCATTGAGGAACACACTCTTCACGTCCAACTGAAACACTTTCATCTTCTTAAAAGCAGCAAACGCCAAAAACAATCTTATCGCTTCCAACCTGGCCACCGGAGCGAACACTTCATTATAATCTATCCCCTCTTGCTGATTAAAACCTTTAACGACCAGCCTCGCCTTGTTTCTTATAATAATCCCCTTTTCATCTCTCTTGCACTTAAACACCCATTTTGTGCCTATCGCATGCACATTCCTTTGTTTTTCAACCAAAGTCCAAACTTCCATCTTCTTAAATTGAGCCAACTCTTCTTGCATGGCCTCGACCCACGAGCTGTCCTTAAGAGCCATTTGATAATTTTTCGGTTCAATCTGGCTAATAAAGCATGAGTACAAACATTCGTTCATTATACCCGTTTCCTTAATGCTTGTATAAACACAGGTGTGCTCATTCAAGCTACTTCTGGTTTGTACACCGGAGAACACATCACCTATAACATTCTCCAAAGGGTGTTCTTTGTGAATTCTCGTGGTCGGAACAGCACCGACATGCAAATTATCTTCTAAATTAGAAGAGAGCTCATCAATGGTTGTTTCTGGCTGAGAGTGAAATGGATTGATGAACTCTTCTTCAGGAGAGACAGCAGGGGAACCGATAGAATTTGATGAGGAAGGTTGACAATCATCAAATAGCTGTCTATGAGCCAAATTTTCCTCCTCATCTAGAATCATCTTCATAGCAACACGTTCTTCTTCTTCTGTACAAAACAAATCAGGTATGTTAAAAGACTTGAAGAGCCTATCATAGTCGAAAATCCCAGGAGGTCCGATGCTCGGTCTTGGCGATCTGTAACTCGTAATGTCGGTGTTACATACCACCTCAACCTTGCCGTTCGTTGTATTAAAGACACGCCTGTTGGGAGTCCCAACTTCATAGCCGACTAAGATTCCTTCATCGGCTGCTTCACCAAACTTTGAATGTGCCTTTAAAATTGAACACGGGGACCCGAAAGCTTCAAGTCCACACAAATTGGGCTTTCTCCCATGCATAAGCTCGTAGCATGTTTTATTAAGTCTTTTTACCGTTAAAACTCTATTCAGTACATAGCAAGCTGTAGAAACAGCTTCAGCCCAGAACACCACAGGAAGCTTCGAATCAGCCAGCATAGTTCTGGCTCCTTCAATTAAAGTTCTATTCTTCCTTTCAGCCACTCCATTCTGTTGCGGAGTATACGGAGCGCTGAATTGGTGTTCAATCCCTCTTGACAGACAGAAGATCTCCATTTCAAAATTTTTAAACTCGGAACCATTGTCACTTCTGATGAACTTCACTCGTTTATCCATAAAGTTCTCAACTTTGGTAATCAGATTCTTCACCATTTGAGCCGTTTCGTCCTTTGATTTCAGGAAGTATACCCACGAGTATCGTGAGTAGTCATCAGTGATCACCAAGCAATAAGTTGTACCACCTAGACTTCTTACATTCACAGGACCGAAGAGATCCATGTGAAGCAGCTCTAGTGTACTGGCAATTGAATTTACTTTCTTGGTGAGATGGGACTTCTTGTGCTGCTTTCCCTTTTTGCACGCAAGACATTTGTCTTCAAAATTGAAACTTTTTAAGGGAACACCCAACACAAGCCCATGTCTGACAATATGGTTCATCTTCCGAAGATGAATGTGCCCCATTCTCCTGTGCCACAGTTCAGATTCCGATTCGCTTGCTTTCGTCAAAAGGCACGATTCTTCCGTTGACATTTCAGTTGAACTTAAATCCATCATATACGTATTTCGATCACGTGGAGCCTTCATTACTATCCACTCCTCTGGTATTTGAAAACCAGGCTTCAACACAATCGCATTAGTCTTCGTGAAGTGTACGGTATAATCTTTATCACAAATCTGCGACACACTCAGCAGATTGTGCTTCAGTTCTTCAACAAAGTTCACATTTTATAACGTCATCTTCCCGTTAGTTACCGTACCCCTTCCTGTTATTTTGCCTCCACTCTCACCGGCAAAACTGACTCTTGCTCCTTGAACAGGTTTTAAATCTTGTAACAAATCCTTGTTACCAGTCATGTGCCGGGAACAGCCGCTGTCCACAACCCAAAGATTATTGGAAGCCCTGTTCAACTGTTCCTGCACAAACAAAAGAGATTATTAAAATTTGGGGACCCAAGACCTCTTGGTCTTGGGTCGATTAACCTTCTTAACACAACTCACACACCTTGGCTGACCAAAGTTAGCATTAGAAAAATTTCCACGACTCCTAACAGGATACCTCCTTGGAGACTGATAGTGAGGCCAACCAAACCGACGTACATTAAGAGAATCAAAAGAATTATAGCATTTGGTTTGGTTATTAGTAGTGTAAAAACGAGATGTGTTTCTTTGAAAACCTGGATTATCTCTCAAATTTGAATGGTTTTCATTTTTAACATTTAAACGATTACCAAAAACCTTAGTCTCAATTTTCGAGGGCCTCACCTCTCTGAAACGCTGCTTCAGAGGGCAATCAGCAACAAGGTGCCCTGTTTGATTACATCTAAAACAACACCTATGTTCAGCTTTCTTTTCAGCAGATGTTTTAGATGTAGAGGCAGTATTACCAACCGTACGTCTCACATAAGGTGGGCCATATGGGTTGAGTGGAGTACTCCTTTTAGTTGATTTAACTTTTTCTCCACTAGTGGGTAATACTTCCTTCTCTTTTGTCTTACCCGACTCGGATGACTTATCCGAATCAGATGAGACTGGACTTGAAATAGAAATTTTAACTTTTGAGACAGGCGAACTTGTTTCGCCTTTACTAACTTCCGGTACTTTACCAGTTTCCTTAGCAGGACCTGTCTGATCAGCTACAAAATTAACAGATTCATGAACACTAGGATTGAAAGTATAATTATGGTTATAAGGTGGTGGAACCTCATGGTAACCAATTCCTCCCCTCTTAGGTGAGGAACCTTGATCACTAACGAGGTGATCAAGAATAGCAGAGGAATTCCGGAATTGCTCCAGTTTCCTATTTAGTTCCACCACTTTTACCTGGTGATCAGCAATCTGTTTTTCTTTCTCAGCGATTAACTTGGTTTTCTCTTCTAAAACCTCGTAGCTTAGATCAATCACATCAATTTTCTCAGCTAATTTTGTTTTTAAACTTTTAACGTCTTTTTCACAAGCTTTAATTTTTATTTTATAATTATTTTCTCTTGTCTTTGTGAAGTGATGATCTTCTTTCAAGGTTTTAAATTCGGCATCCAACTTAACATACTGATCAGTAATTGTAGCAAGCTGTTCAGACAAGTTCTCACATTTAGTACAGATAGGTTTAGTACATACCTCGGAGTTCTGGTCATTAGCCATGAAAGCTTTTTCATTTTCAGCAGCTTTCATACATTCTTCAGCTGCAACCTTCGCCATGTGTGCCTGCTCAAAGAGTTCTCCAGAGAACATGTTCCAGCTGTATTCACCAGCATCAGACATCATGGCATTATTCCCATTGTTATTTCCACTTTGCTGTGTAGTCCTCCCCTGACTACGTTCTACACGTGCATTAGTGCACTCCTTTGCAAAGTGTCCATTTTGTTGATATTTGTAACACCTCACCCTTGACTTATCAAATCCCGGCTTTCCACCTACGAACTTTCTGCCAGTCTTCTTCATGAAACGCTTCACTCTTCTGACTATCATCGCCATCTGCCACTGCAGATCCATCTCCTCCAGATCATCAGGATCGATCTGGTCATAGTCTTCTTCCAAAGCAGCAGGGTCCACAATCTTCCCTTGTATGTAGTTCTCGTAAGAAGCAATAAAAGATGCATAGAGTGCAAACTGCTCTTCAGCAGATTTGACACTCATTGGCATCTTAGAGTAGTTATTGCTTGAAGCACTGGGAGAGAAACTACTCTTGGATGCTTGAGGTTTCGAAGCACTTGATCCTCCAGCAACAAAGCAAACATCACCGTTCATGTTTACTGACACATTTCCTTCATGAGAAGAGTTAGAACCTGACTCTCCTTTGGAGTAGTAAGCAGCAGATTCAGACTTCGAACTTGAGCCTGAGTTAACTTTGGCACCATACATACCAGGGTCTTGAACCTGATCCGTTGGTGTCTCTTTACGAACCATATTAAGCTCAAAGGTTCTGAGTTTGTTTACTGCTGTCTCCAAGTCATAATCAGGAAAGTCTTTGTCTTCCCTCATTAGAACAGTGTACATTTCCCACTTCGGTGGGAGAGCATCGAGAAGCTTCTCAACTATTTCCTCCTCTCTGTAAGCAATAGAATAGTTGTTCAGCTCTGTCATTAGATGATAATATCGGGTGATAATATCATCGAGCAATTCGTTCTTCAAATACTTGAAAACAGAGAACTGGGTCTTTAACAGCTTAATCTTCGAGGCACGAATACCCACGTTCCCTTCGAATCTATTCTCAAGAGCATCCCAAAGCTCTCGTGCAGAAGTGTACTTCCTGAATGTATGGAGAATCTCTTGAGGAAGAGCCATAGTAATTGCAGCATGGGCCTTGCTCTCTGCCTCATACATCTTTTTCTCTTCTTCCTCCATCTTGCTGTACTTCTTTACCACATCCCGACCTTCGTATTCCATTGTCGGTGGAATATATCCATCCTGGATGCACACCCACATCTTTGCATCCTGGTATTTAATATACTGAATGAACCTATCCTTCCACGCCACAAAGTCGGTTCCTTTCATCAACCTTGGGGCCTTAGTAGCCGACCCCGCTTCAACTTCCATTTTGACTAACTCTGAGATGTTAATCGGCGACATCTTCTCGAAAACACGAAAAACCCGAAAAAAACAAAAATTCTTCCAAACAGTACTATAGGCGAAGTTAAGGATAACTTCGCTTAAGTGTTAACTTCGCTGGAAAATCCTTAAATTCGCGTGGACTTGGCGAAGTTGAGAATAACTTCGCTTATGGTAAGCGAACTTAGGAAGTAAGCGAAGTTGAGGTTAACTTCGCTTAGGCGAACTTATGAGGTAGGCGAAGTTGTGGTTAACTTCGCTCAACCTTATATCTTCGCCGAAACCCTACTTCCAGCGTCGGCCAACTTCGCCTGAAGAACAACAACTTCGCCCCGAAGAACACTGAAAATATTCAGATCTGATTTCGACGATTTAGCAGTTTCCGGTCGGTGTGACGGCTTGAATATGACTGTATAAGGTGAGTATAACACAATATCAACGAAAAACGCGTCCCGCGAATAGGTCAAACGAGACGTTTCTACACCCGCGTGAAATCCCGAACCACACAATCGAGCCAAAGCTCTGATACCAATTGTAGGTTCCCGGACGGATCTTACACGGGATATCGCTATCTACGTAGGTGCGGAATCCCTGCGTAGGTAGTTACGAGCGTAGAATACGTAAAACAATCACACGCGATACAAACGAACACGTTATATATTATAACTTGAAACACGTCTATTACAGACTCTCGGCACGTTCACTGAACTCAACAACTGACACCTCTCTCGTAACCTAAACAATCCGTCGGCTACAGTATATATAGACACGACAACTTCGCCAGATATGTTCAGGCGAAGTTGTCCATAACTTCGCTCGTTCAACAAGTTCGCCTAGGCGAACTTGTCGACAACTTCGCTTGTTCAACAAGTTCGCCTAAGTGAACTTGTTGACAACTTCGCTTACATACATAAACATAAACTTAAACATAATTACATTACAGACTCGATTTCAAACGCTAGACTATGAACTACTGACATTTATGTACCAACAATATTTTATCCTACTATTTTATTCCTCTATTTGTTCTTTAAGGATATTCTATCCTAAATAATTTTCATAAGGATCTTTTATCCAAAAATCTTTACTTAAGATTATTTTTCAAAACTATCAAAAATGCTAAATTTATATCAAACAGACTTGTAAAAATAAACAAAAAGTAAATAGTCAAAAGATTTATATATTAACTAAGATAAGCCACGAGGACTTATCCAAAATTCTTAACCCGGACTTCACCATGCAAAAGATGGACCATCCATCCGGGTTAAGTGAGAGTTGCTAACAGTTCATAATTGCAGGGAAATTAAAAACAGTGGCAACAAAGGCTTCATCCCCACAAATAGAGGATACCACCACCTTTGTCACCCCCGCTAATTGTCTTAAAGATCATGGATCATTTATCCTAAATACTACTGTTTATTACAGACCATAATAATTGTTCAGAAAAACACCAACACAAAATAAAAAGTGGGCTCGGGCCTTGTCTTTGATATCCTTCATTGCCCACTTAAGCTGCATCTTCAACCACAGCATCACCTTCTCCCTTGCCAGCTTCAACTGCCTTCTTAACGCCACTGGTCCCAGCCTCGGTGTTCTCAGCCATCTCCTCGTCATCCTCACCACCAAGATCGTCAAGAGCAGCCTTCCACTTCTCCACGTCCCAGGCCGACTTATCAAAAGCGGGATCACCGGCCTCCTTCTCCATCTTGATCCGTGCTTGGAATACTGACCTAGCAGCCCACATTTTGGCTTCATCTGTAGCCTGCTCCACTGCCTCTTGACGTTGGGCTTCGGCTAAGGATAGCTGATCCACCAACTGTTTCTTCTCCTTGGAGAGCTGGATCATGGCCTTATCCTTGGCTACCACAGCTTTTCCTAACCCCGATAGCTTGTCACTCATTTGGCCAATGATCTTTTCATAGTGCTCTTTAAAAGCATTCATGGCCCATACACAAGAAAATATTCAAAATCAGAAGGATACTGGATCCTACAATTCAGAGTTTAAGGATACAGGATACTTACAGAGAGGACAGTGTCATAATGGGTCTCAGGATTAGAGGATCTTTTCCTCTTGGAAGCTGCAGACTTGGCCCAGGTTGTTGCAGCCTTGGGCTTGGAGTTAGTTCCTGCCTTCGAAGCCTCTTTCTTGACAACAAGAGAAGTGACCATACAGTCGATATCTTCAAGGGAGAACTTACCGGCTGAAATCTGGGATTTCTTGGCGCCTGAAAAGAAAAAAAAATATCAGATAAGTTCTCTTATTCTAATCTTGTCTATATTAAAATTATTAACTTACTTGACATGCTTGAACTCGAGGAAATATCACAAAAACCTTCAACAAATCGAGCTTGAAAGGTCCTAACTTCGGTATCCAGTGCTAGGAACCGTTTTGTCTTTTCTTCTGTGCCAGGTAATTTGCCCAAAGTAGCAAAATTGTCAACTGCAAATAAGAAGAAAAAGTTCAGAATTCAAGTCAAAGCATAAAGGATCCAGGATCCTACCCTTTTTAACCCATTTTGAAGGAAGATCAGTACCCCTGGTATTGAGTCACGTTTTACAAAGAAAAACTGATTCCTCCACACGGAATCATTCAGAGTAACTTTTAAGATCGGATGGGGCTATCGGGGCTTGGATTTGAAGATGAAACGAGAAGGACCGTGGGTAGTGAGGGTATATAAGTATGATAACTCGGGAAGACCAAAATCGAATTTCTTCTCTACGATGATCCTTTCGATAGTGCTAAGAACCCTCCAGATCATAGGCATAGCCTGTATGTAGGATATGCCGGTAGAATTGAAGAAACTTTGGGTAAATGACGGAAAAGGGTACTTATAGCCGATCAAAAATGGAGTCGCCGAAAAGCAGACCCAAACCTTGGAATATACATCACATCTGACACTGGATTCGTAGGGTCAGAATAGGGTATTCGGAGGAAATAATGTACGAAAGTCTTTGACCTCGGGATCCGTAAGTTTGCAAATTTGGGAAGTTGGGTTAGCAAGCCGGAATTAGGGTTCCATTTCAGTTAACTCAAAACCATCGGAGGTTTGTTCAGAAGGTTTAGAGGGAGCCGGAGAAGAAGAAGATGAAGCAGCAGACATGATTAAAGAAAATAAGCGAGAAAGGTAAGAAGGATACCTGATGCGTCAGATGAAGGCGTGTTTATAATCAAAGATATAGGGCGGCATATATAGACGGTTATAATTAACCTTGAGGGCTAAATGGTAAATATTCTAGCAAAACCGTCCCATCTATCAGTTTTCGCATCAATTTTGAATTTCAAAATGACAGCTGTATTCCACTGTCACCCGCCATTTTGGGGGCAATTGTTTGGGCATGAATTTTATGCTGAGGATCCTTAATCCTTATCTATCTTACAGATAGATTATCCTTGAAATATATATCAGGGTATAAAGGATAGACGATCCTCGGTATTATTTCTTTACTAATGATTACGTTTAGTATGGTGATGTGTTAAACAGGTATGACAACTTTAAGACGCACTTGCATCAATTATCCTCATGGAGCATTCCTAGCTAGAGTATAGATCCAGGATCCTAATTCAACATAGCTGTTAATGGACGAATTCATGTGAAGATTGATGTTTAATTATCAACAACAGTTCCAAGACTCGTTCTTCCGATTATCTCGCTACTGAACGGCTATACGCACGTGGTCAAAGTCATGGAGCGGCTAGTGGAAGACTTCCGGATTGTTAGGGAATATTGTTATTGGTATTTTCTTATTTAGTTGAGTGATGATCGAGTAGGAAGAACACATGTATTATCACACACTAGAGCAGAAGCATTTAACTCTCTCTATTCACTAGTTTACTTTGTAATCTCGATCATCAACTCCACAATACTTGTAATCACCTTTTATTTATCAATATACTTGACGGTGATAGTTTTCACCGTCCGGGGGTTTTTTGTGCCGGAGATTACTATAATCGTGTACTATCCGACCAAAGGTTACCTTGTTGATCCTTGACTGAAGTGATTCGACTAAAGATTATCTCCTTAATCCTTGACCGAAGTCAATCGATCAAAGATTACCTTATTAAGTTTGACCGAAGTAAGATTATCGTATTCAAGGGCTTTTTCCCTCGTGATCAAATCATTGTGTTCACCAAGAATACGATTACACACTCATCATTGCCTTGTTAGCACTAGACCTAACTTAACAGATTTGGATACATTATCCTTAGCAGATTTTTGTCCAAAATAGTTATAATGCATTTCTAGCTGGAGACCTGGTTCAACCTATGGTTGCTGCTGAACTCGATCAGATCCATTGTGATGATGTTGGAGAAATGGATATTTCTTGGCAAATCGCCATGGCAGTATATCGAGCCGAGAAGTTCACCAAGAGGACGGGTAGAAACAATTGGAATATGCCTAATAATCAGAAGGTGGGTTTTAACAAAGACACTTTAAGATGCTACAACTGTCATGAGCCGGGTCATTTTGCTCGTGAATGTACTAACTCAGCGAAGGATGGAAACACAGAAAGGGCACTGGTTCTAGTGGGTAATGCTAGAGGTGAAGCCGGGGCTGGTTCGGGAAATAGTGAAAGGGGATTGGTTGCTCAACAATTCTGTTGGGAGGATCAAACGGCTGCTCTCAACATTGGAAATCAGACCATAAACTTCGCAAGTATTGAAGACACCGGAGAAGAAAATGCTACTGAGGAGAAGATCAAGGAACTTCAATTCGCATATATGGCGTTCACTTCTCCAAATTCATCTGAGGTAAGTTTTCAACCATGTTCTCTAGATTGTGTTGATAAGATAGAATTATATAAGCTCCATAATGATAACTTAATTAGAGACATGGAAAGAATAAAATCTGAAAATTTCAAACTTAAGAAAAATGAAAAAGGCTTTCTTGATAAGATAGAAGCAACTCAAAAGGATTTCTCAAAACTTAAGTCTGAATTTAGTATAGAATGTTGTCATTACCTAGACGCCCAACAAGAAATCCCTGAATTAACTGCTAAATTGGAAGCCTCCAAGTTGGAAATTTTGAATCTAACTAGTAAATTTGAAAAGGCTGAACTAGATTTTAAACTATTTGATGTTTCCAGTGAACTAGTTAACTCAATGTTTGAAAATCAATTGTGGTAGAAAGAAAACGAAGGTGAGGGCATATGATACAGTCAAGTTCCCCCACCCTATAACCACAATTATGTTGGTACTCCTATTGCCAAAGAAAGGAAGAAAAGATAAAGGACATGAAGTACGGTAAACAAGACAAATGTGATGGAGCTAGTTCTTTGAATGCAAGTCCGTCCACTTCAGAAGTGAACGATTCTAACGTGTTTACTTCATGTGTAGAAAAAGTAATTGTGAAGGAATGGACTAATGAGGATGACGACCCTTGTTTTGAGTTTAATAATGACATTGTTTCTGATGTTTCTTTAAAACTACCTGTTTTGAATTATGTTATTCCGACTATTTGTGTGGGCTCTGTTTTAAAGAGCAAGGATTCTTGTGTGGTTGATTCTGTTAAAACTTGAATTATGATAATATGGTTTCCAATAAGATTAAAAATTCAAAAAATTCCAAAAAGTACTTACCACCTAAATTTGTTAAAGAGGGATGCTCTAATGACAAACAAGGTGATAAGCTCAATAATAAAAAAACGGTCCTCGAATCTTTAAGCAAACTGGTCCACACAACAAGTCCAGACGAGGAGTTGCCCAAAATGGTTTTTACATAAAACGTCAAACAGGTTTTAATTGTGGCACTCCTGGTCATATAACCAGAAACTGTCCACATCGTCCATATGTTCCATATTATGGATTTTATCAAAGGAATATGCCCTATATGCCTCATAATTCGTACATGCAAAGATTTAGGCATAATCAAGTTAATCCCTCTGACGATGATTGGAATCGAAACAAACATGCAGGTTTAGTCCTCATCAGACAAAGCCTGACATGTCTCACAATAGGGTTAGAAAAGGTGCTTCGGTTTCAAAAATAAACGCGCATCCTAAACCGAAACAAGTTGAGAAGACAAATTCGTGTCCTTCCAACCCAAAAACACGGGACATGAAGTCAACCATTCGTACTTATAATGCCAAATCTTTCAATGGTAGGCATAAATGGTTGCCTAAATCTCCGGTAAAAGAGTCTGCAAACCAAAAGTTTGATGATCAAAAGGATATGTCATGGCAACCCGTGACAACTTTGGATGAGTCAGGGTCACCCAGTGTAACTATGGATTGGGTACCAAAGTCTAATTAATCCCGCGCTTCGTGCAGGGACACCTATGGAGGAATATCATCAGACCTTGGTATGTTGATAGTGGTTGTTCCAGTCACATGACATGAGACTTTTCCCACTTCACGACATTCAAACATTCAATGGTGGGTATGTATCCTTTGCGGGAGGAGAAAAGGGGAAGATTACTCAGAAGGGTACTGTAAGTAACGGTGTACTAAAATTCGAAAATGTTAATTTTGTTCCAGAATTGAAGCGCAGTTTGTTGAGCATTTCTCAAATCTGTGATAAATATTTTTCAACTCACTTTACTAAGAAAGAGTGTTTAATTTTAAAACATGGTATCATCATACCAGAAGACTGGATTATTGTTCGATCACAACTAAAAGATAATGCTTATGTGATCGACATGAACAAAAAATGTTCCTGATAAAATAACATGGATGTTTTCAAAAGTGTCAGAACATAATGCCATGATATGGCATTGCCGTCTTGGTCATGCTAATACAAAAAACTTGAATCGTCTTGCTAAAAATGATTTGGTACGTGGCTTACCGATTAAAGATTTCGTGACTATTGAAAAATGCGTGGCATCTGCTTTGGGTATACATCATCGAAAAACTCATAAGCCAAAATTGATTAACTCTATTTCATCAGTTTTTCAACTGTTACATATGGATCTTTTCGGACCGGTTTATATCTTAAGTCTTTCTCGCAGCTCTTATTGTCTTGTTATTACTGACGACTACTCACGTTTTATTCGGGTGTTTTTCTTGTCAAATAAGAGTGAAACTGCAGATTTGATTAAGAAGTTTATTGTGCTTACGGAGAACCAACTGAATTTGAAGCTAAAGGGAATACGTTGTGATAACGGTACAGAGTTCAAGAATGCATCACTGAATTAATAGTGTTCAGAAAGAGGGGGGTGCTCTGTCAGTACAGTTTAGTCTGAACACCACAACAGAATGGTGTAGCTGAAAGGAGAAACATAACTCTTATCGAAGCGGCAAGGAAGATGTTGTGTGATTCTAAGCTGCCATTGATTTTCTGGGCATAAGCTATTAATACGGCCTGTTATGTTCAGAATTGTGTGATAATCAACAAATCTCAAATGAAGACTCCATACGAGATTGTCTATGGTCATAAGCCTACTGTTGCATATTTCAGAGAATTTGGTTGCCTGTGCACTCTACTGAATCTCGAAACTACTCCAAAATTCGGGGCCAAAGCTGATGATTGTTATTTTGTTGGTTTTGCAGGTCATACCACCTACATGGTTTACAACATGTCAACCAAGCAGATTCTGAAATCATACGATATCCGCTGGTTGGAAGAAAACAAAACTGATGCTCGTGTCGGCCCTGACTGGTTGTTCGACTACAGTGAACTATTCAAACCGTTCAACATGCTTCTAGTCACCAACTTAAACGTCTCAGGTGAAGCTTCCGTATACAATGTGAAAAATATCAAAATGCCTTGTCTCATATATCTCTTATTCTGGATCATGATCTGAGAGAACCAATCGATGTCACTCCATCCATGCCTGTAATCCAACCAGAACCTGTCACAACTTCATCGTCTTCACCAACTCCATCAGAAAGTACTTCAACAGTTGAGGGGGAGAGTCCTATTCGTCAGATTTTCGGGAGCACACTATTTCCTGATGCGATTCCAAACGAGCATGTCGCCAGCACCTCGTACTCACACAGTACAACGACCTCTGGATGGAAAAACCCTCATAATGATATTGATGAAAATATGACAAACTTGCACTCTGCCGAGAATGTTTCCGATCATTTAGTTCCATCGAGAATTCAGAAAAAATCATCCAATTGAGAATGTCATAGGTCCTCTTGAAACGGATGTGTCCACCAGAAGACAGTCAGGACACATAAACAGTTGTTTGTTTTCCTATTTCATCTCTCAAATTGAGCCAAAGACCGTAGAAATGGCTCTTCAGGAACCAAGTTGGGTAGATGCTATGCATGAAGAATTGAATCAATTTGATAAGTTGAAGGTTTGGATACTGGTTGAGTTACCGGAAGGAAAGAAAGCACTTGATATGAGATGCGTCTTCTGAAACAAGCAAGATGACACGGGGGTTATTGTTAGAAACAAGGCACGGTTGGTAGTTCGTGGTTTTCGTCAAGTTGAGGGATTAGACTACACTGAAGTCTATGCTCCAGTGGCTAGACTTGAGGCCAACAAAATCTTTCTGGCCTTCTCGTCATTCATGGGGTTCACAGTATATAAGATGGATGATAAGACCGCTTTTCTGTACGGTGAAGTTAAAGAAGAGATTTATGTGGATCAGCCACCAAATTTCGTTGATTCCAAGAAACCAAATCACGTCTACAAGTTAGACAAGGCATTATATGGGTTACATCAGGCTCCTCGGGCGTGGTATGCTACATTGACTGCACATCTTCTAGATCATGGTTACAAACGAGGGACAATTGATCAAACCTTGTTCCGTAAAACCGTCGGAAAAGATTTGATTCCCGTCCAAATCTATGTGGATGATATTATCTTTGGATCCACAAATACTGAATTGTGTGTAGAATTTGAAGGAGTAATGAAGAAAAGGTTTGAGATGAGTTCGTTGGGTGAAATGACTACGTTTTTGGGTCTACTGGTTCGCCAAAGCTCCACGGGAATTTTACTGCGTCAAGGGAAGTATGTTGAAGATATGCTCGCTAAGTTTAAATTTCAAGATTCCAAGAGTGCTAACACTCCCATGGCGGATAGGCCTCTATTGTCATCTGATCCGGACGAGAGTCCAGTAGATCAAACGCACTATCAATCGATGATCGGATCTCTGATGTATCTCACTGCCAGTCGTCCTGAGATCATGTTTGCAGTCTGCCAATATGCTCGTTTTCAGACTAATCATAAACTCTCTCATTTGATTGTTGTTAAACGTATTTTTAGATATCTGAAGGGACAACCGAAGTTAGGTCTTTGGTATACCAAACAATCAGAATTTGATCTTTATGCTTTTGCTTATAGCAATTATGGTGGAGATGACATTGACAGGAAATCCACATACGCCGGATGCCAGTTCTTAGGAGATCGTCTCAATTCATGGCATTGTAAGAAACAAAAAACGGTGTCCACCTCTACCACCGAGGCGGAGTATGTTACTGCCTCAGCTTGCTGCTCTCAAGTTATCTGGATGCAAAACCAACTGTTGTATTACGGTTTGGAATTTCTTGATATTCCAATCTTTTGTGATAATGATTCTGCAATTGCAATTGTGGAAAATCCAGTTCAACACTCTAAAACCAAGCACATCAATATTCAAATTCATTTTATTCGTGACTGTTACGACCGAAAATTGATTCACCTTGAACAAGTTCTCACTGATAACAATGTGGCGGACTTATTTACAAACTGGTCGGAACATCCAAGTTTAATGGGCTTTTGCGTTTTCTTAAAATGCTTCGTTTCGAGGATTGAGTTTTTTTGGGAATAAATTGTACATATTTTATTAATTTGCACAATTTTAGGGGGGCGAAAAATCAAAAAAGTCAAAAATAGTGTGTGTGCGTTGTTTATTGAAAAATCAAAAAGTCAAAAATAGTGTGTGTGCGTTGTTTATTTTATTTTTATAAAAAAAATTATATAAATTTAAAAGTTTCATTCTTGCTTAAAATTATGTCAGTTGCTTAAGTTTGAAGGACATATACTTGTATATGTTTGGTCCGGTGTTCTACTTATAGATTCACAGGATAGCCATTTACCTAAAGACTGAAAGCATCCCGGGCGATTGTGATGTGTTTTGTGTTTTGAATTCTTTCACTTAAAATTATGTCGGTAATTCCAATTTTGAGGGACACGTATTCTCATACGTGTTTTGGTCATGTTAACCACTAGTGGTCATATGGGATAGCCATTTACCCGAAAACTAAAGAGTGACTGGGGTGACTGTGTTCTCAACATGTGTGCTTTCTGTAACTCATTGGGAAATGATATTATTATTCAGTTAACAGCTTTTAGAAGCTTCAAATATTTTAAAATGAAAATTGATCCAACCTTTGGAAAATGATAGATAAATTGTTTTTTGTGTCCAACGGGTGAAATTATTAGGCTTAAAAGGCTCTAGAACAGTCATTGATTTGTATGGTAGCTTTCCATGATGCGTAAAAGTAGAAGTGATATAAACTAAACTTGCTAAACTTACTATGGAGAGTCATTTTGAAGAGGTGTGCATGTCTCCATATACATTTCTCCGAAGGATAGGCAGAAAAGCAATTCCCAGTCATACACGAGCCCGTTAGTATCTTGATCACCAAAAATATTATGTTTATAAGTTATTGTTAAAAAAATTCGAAAGAATTTATTTTATTCTATTAGCGTTCATGTTTTTTAAAAGCTTAAAGGGTCAAACTAGAACTATAGAGATGGGGGCACAAAAGTAAGTCCTGTCATGTCTCGAATGAAATGCATGTAAGTCTGGACGGCTTGTAAGTCCAACGTTCAACCTTAACGCTTAAACTTTGGTTTGTTTATCTACAAAAACCTTTTGATCAAGCACTAGGGGGTTGGAGTCAAATTGGGGTGATCTGGGGAAAGCCAAATACGCTTTGAGAAGAGATAGGAGGCATTACATGTCCATGAGTTATGTCCATCTAAGCTTTATGCCGAATTGAACCTAATTCACATCACTGATGCAATGAAATTCATGTTAAGTTCGTTATACCTGCTATCAACCTATCTTTTAGTGTCATAATAACGCTGAACATGAATCCTAGTGACAACATCTTAAACAATATGATTTCATGTTCGGATCTTTTCATAAAAGGCGACGTTCTTATAAAAAAACTAAAATTTGATCCCAATTTACAAAATTCAAAGGATAGATTTTTCGTGTTAATTTCTTTTTAAAGAGTTTATTTGTTTATTTTTTGTTTTATTTTATCTCGAAACTACTCTCCTCGAAACGTGTGATTTAACTGGGTCGTTTTCAAGGTGTTTAAACTATTTTAGGCCTTATGCTGGACTGTCAATTATGTGGTGACATGACTTTGGGCAGAACAAATGGTTTGGGCTTGTTTAGAGGTTCTCGGCCCATATTAGTTGGGGTAAAAGTAACCCCCAACCTCAATTATTATTCTCATTACTTTCAAAAATCAAAGCTCAAATCTCTCTTTCCTCTCAAGCCATCCGCCGAGAACTGCCTCTTGCATAAACTAATCACATTAACCTATTGTTAGTGTTCGTGTTTGTTGATTCACAAGTAAATGAACCAAGGTTCAAGATAGTTGTTTTTGTGAAAATCGGGTTCTCAAGGATTAATAGATGAATAGACGAATATCATAGACGAACGAGGAGTCATGGGTTATTAGGATCAGTAATTGATGGTTTGATTGGAGAATATTAGGGTTATAAATCAGGGATTTTTAAAGGTTTTATTGTAGGTTTAATGGAGATTTCAGTGTGTTTGGAGAAGATGGCACATATTTCAAGAAGGAA